>NW_020664980.1:8828951-8912567 GCF_002925995.2 Terrapene triunguis
GGCCAGGATTTCATACCAAATCTGGTTACAGAATTCAGCAGACTGACTGTGCAAAGTATATTGCTCATACAGAAATTATTTAATCCACTACTGAATTGTAGCTACTTCGGGCGGGGGGAAGGGAGGGGAATGGCAGCTATTTAAAAGCACATAAAAACACTACAGGAAAAGAAGAATTACAATATATGATTCTATGATTTAGTTGGGGATCGGCCCTGCTTTGAGCAGGGGGTTGGACTAGATGACCTCCTGAGGGCCCTTCCAACCCAGATATTCTGCAATTCTATGATTCTATGAATATATATCTAAACTGAAACCTAATATTGGTAGGAGGAAGGTAGCTGAAATGTGTCCTGAATCTTATTGTTAGAAAAACTACCATAAAGTCTTTAATGACCGCAGTTAGTCTGGACTGTAGTTTTACATCTCATTTGAAAGATGACACATTCAGCAACTTAGTATCTCCTGACATTATATTGGGACATTCATTCTATATTTCCTTACGGCAAAATTTTATTACTAGCCACACAACATTTGGGGGCCTCATTCCCATTTGTTTTATGTGGGTTTTAGAGCTGGTTGGAAAATGGTCAGTATTTTTCACGAACATTTTTGAAAGAAACAAAATTTAGAATCATTCGAAAGAACATGGACATTTTCTGTTTTTTTTTTTATTAAAAATTAAAAATATTTTGGTTTTTGAAAAAAAAAAGAAAGAAAGAAAAGAAAATGAAAACAATCATTTATTGACAATGTTTTGGAAAACAGGAAAATGTTTGTTTTCATTTTTTTGTCAACAAATTGAAAAATTTCCAAATACACTGAAAAATTTCATGAAACAAGTCTATTTTCTGTTAAAAAATATTTAGAGAAACTGTCCTGGTTTTACAAAGGTGTAACTCCATTAACATCAGTGCAATGAGTCCTGATTTAGGAGAATCAGGACCTCTATTAATAACTTTTTGAGCCTGATTCTGCCCTGGTCACACAGGTTTTGGCTTCAGTAGAGTTACACAAGGATAAAACTGGTACAGTGAAGTGGGGAATTAAGCCCTCTGAGTTCAGGGCAAGCTAAGTTAATTGGGTGATGTTGAACTAATCACGATTTATATTACAGAGGATAACCCACAGTTAATTCGCTATCCATCTACCATCAAGACACATTCTCCCAGGCTGTGGAGGTTACCAGCTACCTGTAGCACAATCTTTCCTCTTCCCCAGCAAAATGGGAACAAAACAACTGCATGAAGAATCAGATAAAGTCTGAGGTGTATGGCCACTTCCAGAGCTTGCACTGTGTATCTCCTACATGACACACAGATAACAGCAACAGTTGTTGGGACAGGAGCTGACTCAGTGCTTACCTTCCAGTGTTGTATGCCTGGCTTGGAGCAAGTTGCTGTCACTGACAAGCTGGGACTAGAGAGGAAGTGGCAGGAAGGGTAGACAGCACAGGGGAATAGCCTGGTGAAGGACTGTGGGAGAACAACATATGTAACAGCATAGCAGCTGGAGGCAGGGCGAGTGAGCAAGAGAAAGGGAGCAGAATTGCAGGGGACATTTTTGAGGCAGGGGAGTGAGGGAAATCCAAACTGTTTAGCTTCCTTTATCAAGCACGGTATAAAAAGGCAATCAGCAAGGCTGACATTTGGCAACAGTCAATATATGCTCAAAAGCAACCTGGAGAAATGAACCTAGGAACCACTTCAGGTGACCTTTGGAAGGAAGAAAAACAAGTTTAAAAGAAAACAAAGGTTTTGGAATAGAAATGTGAACAGTTCAGTTTAACTAAGGGTGTGTAAAGACATTTTCCCTGCCTGTGTGGGAGTTGTTTGTGTGCTTGAAGATATGTGGCTACACAACATATGGCCCTCCACCTTTTCCCCTGCAGTGTGTGTTCCACCTCTGAATAACAAGGTAGCCACTTCTATGACAATCCTATCTATTGTTTCATTTTAATCTACTTCAAAACTTGGCAGCATTTTGACGTTATCCTGAGTCACCATTTACAGGGTTCTAGCATTTATTTAAGGAAGCAATCAGAACGAATTGCTATTTATGATTTAACAGAATGAAAATTCCAGGGAAAGCTATTCTGCACCATGCTATGTATTCACTTAGACCTAACCTGAGAGGCAAAGTTTGGATCCTCATTAGTTTAGTTTAGGATTCAGGGTTCAAGTTTGAGGCCAAATCAGGTTAGGAGCACTGATGACAGTGAAATCTTATGAGGTATTCTCACAAGATTTAAGGCCTAAACAGAAGGAATCTCAAGAAATTAGCCGAGTTTGTAAGATTTCCACCATCTTGCATCAGTTGTTCTCCCAAACTTTCTGCCATTTTGGGGAAATTTCATGAGGACAAACATTCCTATGAGATTTCAGCTCCAGTTGACCAGAACCAGATAAGAGAGTACTTCTGATTTTGGATCTGACCTGGTACCAAAACTATAAGAGTCCAGTGGTTTGAAACCAACTCCCCCCTTAAATGTGAAGGGCTTTAGATAGAAGGGTTCAGTTTTGACCAGCCTCTAAGTAGAATCCTACAACAAGCATGTGCAAGCTGAAAAGAAGTGTTTAAAGCAATTCAGATTGCTCAGCGATGTGCGGCATGCAGCAGTGGCACTGGAAGATCTGGTTTCTGTTAAATGTTTCTTTTCCCTGCATTATCGGTATTATAACTTATAAAATGGATGATTTGTATCAGCTGTTCTGCTTTGCGGTTCTTGCCATTTTCAGCTGTAACAATAATAAACTTCTTGTCCCAAGTCTTGCCCTCCCACAAAGCATCCAGAAGCTCCTAGCTATGCGAAACAAAAGATGCAAGTTTATCACAGTGCTGTACATAATTGTGTTTAAAAATAACACACAGCGATGCTGCCTATGAAAGTTGAGTCTTTGGGGAAATTATTTCCTAAGATTCCAGATTTTTTCTCTGTGCGTGAATATTGATGCAATAGATGCTCATTTTAGGCATGAAGCTAGGGGGAACTTCTATTTAAAAACTCCTCATCTTTGAAATATCCCCATTGTCCAACAGGGGTAGAAACCTCATGATGGGCTGAAATGTTTTCTGTGGTTGAGGATACCTGGATTTGAGGCTTATTTGGGAACATGTATATGCATATTGTTGTGATGATGCACAGACATGTCATTTCCTCCCTTGATGCTAGAGGCATCTGAACATTTCTGGGTGGTGGGTGGGGTGAATACTGTTACCTACAGTTTAGAATGTTGACAAAGCTGCCAGCCTCATTTCATGGGGTCTTGGCGAATGTAACCTTTTGGGAATGCCCATAACTGAATGCACGTTCCTGATCCCTTATAACTGTAACATTGGCAGATCTTCATGTGTGGATAGATATATTTGGCCACTGGTTCATATTTCTTCATTTATGGAGACAGTTGAAGAACAATTCATCCACCGGCGGGATGAAGAATCTTTTCTGCAATGGCCATGATTCTCTCCAGTTCAGAGATGGTAGAATGTGCATTAATGTTACAGTTTACCAAATCCATCCCTTTTTTGGCACTCCAGTAATGTCAGTGTTTATGCATTTCACAGGCTGCAGAAAACCCTATTCAACCACATACAGCAGAGCAACAGGCCAAACAATGGGCTATATACTGATGTCAATGAAAGCTGTGCCCAAAAGTTGAGGGCAACATTTGGCTCTCAGTTTGCTCATACAGGACCAGAGTTTTAGAAAATGTCCTCCCTTTTTTGAAGTCCACAATTTGCAAATATTCAACGTGTTTATAGGACTTTACACTCTTACCTCAGTCTTCTCGACACCCCTGTGAAGCAGGTGAGAAAGTATTACTCTTGTTTTATGAGAAGGAAAAAGTTGTCCAAGAGTGTAAGTGACTTACCTGAGGCTAGAAGGAATTGATGTCAGAGCTAGGCTTAGAATTCAGGAAAAGTTATTAATACCAGTCCGTGGCCAGACCATGCAACTGGGCCCCTCCTTGAGGTTTACTGAAAATATTCTGAAGACAACTTTTGAAATGTACTCATCTTGTAAGTTACAAATACCATGACATTCAAAATGAAATCTCCTTGTTGCACAGGTCTACTTTTCAGAGGAAATATGAAGGAAATTAACAACTTAACACTTCAACAATGAGAAAAACGTATTCATCTTTTACACAGAAGAGAGCAGGCAGCCAAATTTTGTAACTGAAAATACTTCCTTAAATATGCCACATGGAATCAGCAGCCAAGGGGTCGTTTCATATTTTTATGAAAACAAGCAAAACCCTAACGGTGTGTTTACACAGGATATACCTTGAGAGCAGAATGTTACCAACACTTCTCTTGCCTATCTTTGAATAAGATAGGAACCACCACATCGCTCACAGAACAAATCTGGAATGTCTGGAAATTAACTGCAAGCCAAAGTCTGAAATGTAGAAGGTAATATTTTACTTTAAAAAAAATTAAAGAGCGAGATCACAGCTGGAGTAAATGAGCAACTTCAATGGAGCTATAACGGACATAGCATTGCAAAAGTTTGTAACGAATTATTAATCTTTCTTTAGATTCAGAAACTTGGAAGAGGCTTTGTATTTCCTTATTGCAAAATGTTATAGTTCAGGCTGCGATGCAGTTTCGATTATGACCGTCCATTTTTATTTGCACCTAACTTTCAGTAAAACTCTCCCTTAAGACTTGAACTTCCCGTATCTGGTCTCAATATAAAGGTGGATGGAAAGTTTGGCCCTTTTAGGATTAGCAGAGGGGAGAATAAAAATTGTACTTTTTCTACTAACACCTTGAAGAAAACCTGTTTTATGGAGAAACAGAAAATATTCATAATGAACTCATTAACTGAGTGCAGTGCCAAAGAAGACTAACCTGATAAAAAGGCAAATCGATTTTTGCTGAGATCTGTTGAAACTATTTATTTTTGCAACTATTTGGAAATATGAAAGAAAAATCTGATTTTAGTAATTTTGTTGTTGCTTGCTCCATTTTTAACACCTCCCCCCCAAAGTTCAGAATTAATTGCAAATGTGACATTTACTTCCTCATTTCAGACTATATAGGGCCAGCTCTTCGAATATTGGCATACTTTCTTTGAAGTTTTGCTGATTTACACCTGTTGCGGATCTCTCCCATCATATCCTATTCTTGGTTTTGCTGGGACAAGTTGAAAGGAACCTGTACAGTTTGGATTTCGAGGGGAAATTCTTTGCAGGTGGGCTGCACATTGCTATGCAAATATATCTTAGACTGATGACAGTATTTCTGGACCACAAAGACGGAGGCATAGAGAAAAACTAATGTTTTTTTACAAAAAATTGTGTTCAGCATGGAAGAGATGAAGCTTTTATGCCAGATCTTATGGTTAAAAATATAATCAGGTTCAGTTATTTGTTTCCCCTGTCAACGATGCCTTGCAGCAAAGTAGCCTTTGTTCCAATATTAGATCAAAACAGCCACTCAGCATCCAGAGCCTTCATAGGGTTCCATGGCATTTCCATATGCCTTAGTCATGCTTATAAACAGACAAGAGGCCAAAGAAGAAGCCTTTTAAGGCACCAGTCAGGGACTGCTAGAAAATCCATCCCAGAGCGTGGGATTTGAAAGCCTGCAGCTGCCAAGCGTGCTGCATGTGTGGTAATGGGTGTTGTCTCCAGTGCTGAGCGTCAGTAGAACACGTGGCTGCAAAAGGAGAGCTAAGGAGAGCAAGCACTGAAATAACACTGATGTATCAACTTGTTTTTGCAACTGCATTGCCACTTCAAAATGACAAAGCTATATCGCAAGAAGACTTGCCTGTGGGTGTGTGGATTTTTAGAAGATAGAAGGGTACTAACCCACACGAGGGCGAGATTCAACTTCCATTGACTTCAGTGGGAGCTGGATCAGATCTCGAGTCTGTGAACAAAGCATGGGTGTGCATTAGATGGGTGTTGTAGAATCTACCAACTTTTTAGAAATATCAGGAATAAACAGCACAATCCAATGCAATAAGAAGTGATCGGTAAAGAACAACTTCTAACTGAGGCCAGCTTAGCCTTTAGATTTCAAGACCTTTAGAGGGAAACAATAACTCTAGATAATGTATTGAGTTTTCTATGTGACAATAGCAACAGGACAGTCAATGAAGGTCCTTATTGGGCAGTAGCAATACTTGCAAAGCTATATTATACTCAAGACTCTTTCACAGCTTCTTTCACTTCACCTGTTGGTCTGAAGACTTCCAATCTCAACTGCCCACATTTCTCTCTCTATCTGCACCCAGCTCTCATCAAAACTTTTCTTCAGGCCCTACTCATTGAAAGCGGCACCTCCATAGCATATTCGCGGCTCCCTGCCAATCCGTCACTTACACAAACGATGATGTTTCTTTGCAATATTGGCAAGGCGTTATTTGGAGTGCATGGAGCTACTTGTACAGCTCTCAGATGGGATTCCGTATTGAGGCTGAATACAATTTGTTATATTTACAATTCCACTGGGTGATGAGGTGGGAAAAATGTTTCTAGCAAGGAGTAACAAACATCAGCGTCGTCCTATTGGAGCAGTGCTCATAAGATGCCAAAATACCCTGTTTGAACATCACTCCACTTCTAGGGGCCACCATTAAATTCTTTGCAATTGCCACTTGCAAGTAAGTTGAAATTCACAGGGTCCTCTATAGACAGTACAGGATGGATAAGGCAAAAGGTAGAATTGTTCCTGTGTGAGGAATCTATGCCCAGTGGATGTTAGAATTAAAAGGGACAGAAATTGCACTATGTTCTCAACTCAGCCTCAGAAGATATGTCACAAAATGCTGTTTCATTATTTTTCAAGCCCGAGGTACACAATAGCTGTCAGATCAGATGTGTACTAGGAAAAGGAAGGAAAATATAGATGGAGAAAATTGGTAACCATTGCTGCCGGTGAGCATGCCCCTAACACTCCATCACTTGGCAAGCAGTCCACTCTGCTGCAGGGGCTGCCCCCCTCAGGAAAGACAAAGACCACCCTCTCAGTGAAATGACAAGAGTTCAATTGTCAACACTAAGGGCTAGTCTATACTTACCGGGTAGTTCGACGGCTGGCAATCGAAGTTCCGGGTTCGATTTATCGCGTCTGGTCTGGACGCGATAAATCGAACCCGGAAGTGCTCGCCGTCGACTGCGGTACTCCAGCTCAACGAGAGGAGTACCGCGGAGTCGACGGGGGAGCCTGCCTGCCGCGTGTGGACCGCGTCTGAACCGCGGTAAGTTCGAACTAAGGTATGTCGACTTCAGCTACGTTATTCACGTAGCTGAAGTTGCGTACCTTAGTTCGAATTGGGGGGTAAGTGTAGACCAGGCCTTACTCAATCACTTTCAACAGGAGCATCCTGTGCATTCACCTCTGATGGATTCTTTTTATTTGGGGGGAAAAAAAGGTAATTTCTTGATCTTTAGTGCCATCAGGATTTTCTTGACTGAGGTTATCCCAAACTGCTGAGAGAAGCAGTTCACCTTATTCACAATAACAGCAGCTGAGTTACCTCCCCACAAACCACACAGAATTATGTCATTATAATTAGCCAGAAATTGCGTTTGCTTCATACTGAATCAAAATCAGCATCCTTTGCAAGCGATTCAGTTTGAAAATACTGGTTAATCGAGAATAAATGATTTTCTAATCAATATGACGTGGCCTACAATATCCCTGGATGACCAATAATTTTGGAGCCGTCATAAGTTCCAGTTCCTAAGTAAAGGTGTATGTCAACAACCAGAGTCCTATGTCTGAGTTACATTAGATGTAGATGCACCTGGGCAAAGACTGCACTGAGAACACCCTCTGTGATTCCTTTGGATGTAAGCCAGGCACAGAATTTGGTCCAAAGTGATGTACTTCCAGTAATGGACATATATACTCTGTTCACATACTCTACAACTGAGAAATGTTACTTTTCACATGCATTATGGGATCCCATCTCACAAGAGAGAAAAAAAATAATTAGGGCTAGGTGACCCTCATAATGCTCAGAAGTCTGCTTCCAGTGAGCATAGTCCAGCACTCTGCATGCTTATCCAGAGCACACTGGGACTTCTTGTTTCAGAAAAGCAAGTAGCAGTGTCATGATAATGAGCAGTCTTGTGAATTTCCCAACAGTTCCTGGCATTTGCTATTAGAAAAATGGCAAAATTACCCTTTCTTAAGGTATTTCTGCTTCCTGTCCCAGTTGCCATTAGAAATACTGAGAGGTGGATGAAAACTTTTTAAAAAGCAAAACAAAAAGGCAAACTCACTTACCGAACAAAAGAAGTTATAATTCTGAGTCTCAGAAAAAAAGGGTTGGGAGTTCAAATCCAGTTGATGGAATCGATGGAGGGATAGCAATAGTTCAAGCCATAGCTAAACCAGTACCACCATCCCTACTGGGATGCAGATTTCTTGCAAAATCCTTCAGTTCAAGGCAACACTTTTCAACAGTTTCTACCATACATTCCTCTACTATTATTCTGTGTGCAGATAAATGGCATAAAACCATGTTCTGGTATATTATTGTAGGACAAAGCTAATAAAACATCTGGCTCATTCTCAGGAAACTTAACCTTCCAGAATGCTCTCCTGATCTTCAAGGTTACTCCATTTTGCCTCTTTACCTTTGGAGTACATGTTTTTATTTTAACGCCTTTCATCTTAGGGTTCTTGCAGCCCTTTCCGCTTTAAGGATTTTGGTATCTTAAGTTTGAGCAAGATATTTCAAGTTACCAGAATGTTTTAAATTAAAAGTCCCCTAATATGAATTTAATTTAGATGTATTAAGACAGTTTTATATGTTAAATACCATCCGATTAGAAAAATAATAGTGACATTTAGCATTTCTGTAGTGCTCTACGTCTTCCAAGGGTCTTTACGAACATAAACGAACCCTCACAATACCCTGTGAAACAGGTGAGTAAATATTATTAAGATGGGAAACGGAGATAAAGAGAGGTTGAGTGGGCTTGCCAAACAGTGGCTACAGGGGGAGTCAGGATCAGAGCTGGGTTTAGAAGTCAGGAATTCCTGGCTCTCAGTCACATACTCAAGCCATTAGGTGCCTCTGCAGAATAATAGTTACCCAATTAAAAAAAACATTTAACAAAGACAGACTAGTCAGATATGGCCCAGAACCACAAAGGTATTGAGGCTCCTAACTTCCACTGATTTCCTTTTTCATTGAAGTTAGGAGCCTAAGCACCGTTGTAGATCTGGCCTATAATCATTACAACTCAGTAACGATCAATTGGCATTAAAAACAACACACAATATCAATCCAATTGGAAAGAGCCTTGAGGTTTTATGGAGCAGGAGCTGGAAGCTTAGGAATATGTGAATGTCAATAGCTTTTAAGAAGCATTGGGCAGTGGAAAAAGTAATGTGTTAGATCTAATTCCTTATAAATGATAAGACAGTTCTTTTTATATTAAACAGTGAATGATTATTGTAAAATCAAATGTTCATATGTAGTTTGGGAAATGCAGGCATAGCAGACATACACTACATTATGTATTTTTAACATGGAATTCATGTGTGTTAAATAACAAACTTAAATGGACTCTCCATTACAGTAAAAGGTCACACAAGCTCAGTGTTCTCAAACTGGGGTCGCCGCTTGTGTAGGGAAAGCCCCTGGCAGGCCGGGCCGGTTTGTTTACCTGCCCCGTCCGCAGTGGACGAGGGACTTACTGGCCGCCGCTTCCAGCAGCCCCCATTGGCCTGCAGCGGCGAACCGTGGCCAGTGGGAGCCGCGATCGGATGACCTGCGGACGGGGCAGGTAAACAAACCGGCCCGGCCTGCCAGGGGCTTTCCCTACACAAGCGGCGACCCCAGTTTGAGAAACACTGCACAAGCTGCAGGTCAGCAACAATACGATACAATACAATAAAATAAATGCTATTCTATATTATATTACATTGTGGAACCTTTACTCACACTGATAAGGATTTACTCACTCAAGAATTCCCACTGAAATCAGTGGGACTACTCAGTCGGCATTGGGGCTTCTTCGGTTTTACGATGACTGTGACCAGATTCTGATAATCTTATTCATGTTGTTTACTACTTACTTCCCCAATAGTCACACTGAAGTCAGTGGGACCACTTGTGGAGCAAGATGATACTCACTGTCAGAAAGGTTGGCCCATAATGGTTAAGGTAGGCTGTTAAGGAGAACCAATTCCTTGTGAGTGCAACCCACTCCATCCATATGAAGGCCAAGTGATCAAGACTTATGTGGGTGGAGCACAGAGAGGTTGGGAAGATAAAATTTGTCCTCAAGTGACAACCCAAGTCAGGGGCATGAGGCTGCTACCTATGTTTGGTTTTCAATAATGTCACAGAATCTACGTTGTTACTGTTGCTAGTTAACTTGAGGCCTTTTCCTAAACTAGGGGAGAGACTGAATGGCAGATGGGATGAACCCACATTCAGCCAATTTTCACATTAATACAACTGTAATTAAATACACCTAAGAAAAACCTGTCTGTGAAACTAACACTTCCTAAAGCAAGGACTTTTGAATATGAAAATAACCTTCTTGACATCTGTTTAACTAATCCCTCACACGTCTGCAAATTGGTTCGTTATAGCAAATGAGAAGTATTTTATGGAGTGAAAGATGTATTTGAAAATTCATTCAATACTCTTGAGCAAACCTGAAATCTGAATTACAGAAGCAAATGGCTTCTAGTTCTTCATTTTTCCACTGTTCAGTTGCACTCAGTCTAGTTGAGAAGTAGCATTATTGCAGAATTATTTTATCTCTGAATACATTTTATATCATTTATAATGAGACAGCCATTTTTTAATACACAGCTTAAACCTGATCTTGATATATCTGTACTTAAGTGCCCACTTATGTACCTAATGAATACTTCATCGATTAGTAATTACAGTGACTCTATCACCTCTCCCACTTCTCTTTGGATTGTAAACTCTTTTGTACAGTGCCCGGAACAATGGGACCCTTGATTGGGACTCCTAGGCTCTACTGCAATATAAATGTTAAATATAATAATAACTAAAAGAAAAACCCAGTGTTAGAGACTGAGTCAGGTGTTTTTAATGCATTCATCGTAAATGGTCTATATTTTCTATTAGGTGCAGGGTGAATTATATAACTTGGAAATACAAATTAGTTTAGTAACTTTGCTCATGTCCTGTCTATTTCTATTCTATTAGAATGGTTTGTAGGTTTAATAAAAAGCCTGCATGCTATTTGATGGATGCTACAACAATGAATGTAAAGAAACTGGTGGACATTTAATTAATCACAGCCCGTAAAACAGTTTTAACTGATTCAAAAATATTTCCCTTCTTTTATGCGTGGAATGGCTTCACTGAATCTTTTCTTCTATGAGTTCAATCCTGTGTGAAGAGAATGAGTTGCTACCCGTTATACAGCATGTCCTGCCCTTCCCTTTCTCTCTGTAAACATGAGCAGCTCAATTCCATGATGTGTTTTGATAAACTGCCAAGAACCAGCTAATGTACTATTTGCTGACAAGTATTTGTTGTTAATCCAAAAGCATTGAGCTTGTGTGCTGTGATAGTTTTTAAAAAATAGGGAATCTAAATTAAACAAGGGTGTGGAATCTCTGAAAATGTAGCTACTGTTCTTTCCATAAGGCAGTTGCAAACACTCTGCCATTAGTATCTCATTTTGCTCTTTTGTAGTTTGTAATTCCTGGAGCAAATCACAAAGCCCAACCATTTTATTAGTAGTATTTTTTTTTTATAAAGGAGGACATAGGTGGGAGAGGCTGGAATCTCAGAACAAATATGATGCAACAAATCTGTGGCCATTGACACGGCCATATAACAATCTGTTGCACAAAGTGACTTGAGGGAATCATGGTGACAATAGGAAAGGAGCTCAGATCTTTCTCTGAAAAAGCAGGCTCTACCGCTTGAATATTGGAGAATCTCCATTAGCAGTTAGCAATATAGAGCCACATTTTAAAAGATATTTAGGAGCCTATGACACATAGATGGCAGTTCTCATCCAAGCAGTCAAGGGCATACATACTATCCACTTCATTTCAGGAAGACCATATTGTAAAGAAGAAGCCTCCTTTAAATATAAATCTCCATTAAATTATGTAATGTGTGTATATTTTCCGTGAGTAGCTTTGGATTCTGAGGTAACTTGATTAGTTGTGTTGTTTCACAGTTAATGGCTGAGCTAGTTTACCGAGCAAGGACTTTATAGTGTCGAACTCAGTTTCAGAAGATTCTGTCTGCCCAGTACGGGAGAGCTAATTGATTGAAAGGGCAGGAGGGTTTGGACACTTACAAAAGCCAAACATTTTAGATGTCTGTTTCTTAGGGTAGCTCCAACAATACTAGTGCGTTAAGCTGTGTACCTTGTTGTGCAGTCAGGTCTGGGCAATAAGACCTCCCACAAAGGAAACCCAGAAAGCTGACCAAGAGCCTATACTGAAACCTCACCCCAGGGCAGATTAATTTTACAAACCAGTCCCTTGAGATACTGATCTTAAGCTTGCTGTAAAATGATGGCAACAATACAAGAACTGGTGTGGATTTGAGGCATAGGGTCTTTCATTTTCATGTGCGTGGTGCACACTATAAATTGCCTTCCAAATTCAACTGACAGCTTTTGAGGCAGTTCTTTCTAGTGACAAGTGACTATAAAGCTTTTATTTACACTGACTGTTGACTCATCTTAGGTGGAATTATGTACAGAAATAAGTAAATAGCTTTCTATTCAACATGATCCATATACAGCTATAGTCTTATCATACAATGCAAAGCTCCTGTATAGACAAGATTCTTATTTATTGTGTACTTTTCCAGGTCACTTAGCACGTTGCTTCATAAACGTGCTTTTGGGAGTATAAATCCTGCTGTGAATGGTCTTTCAGTTTGTGTAGAGTAATTCATCCCTTAAAAGCTAGCAAAATTGTGACTGCTTTTTAATTTGCGTTGTAAAAACGTTAGGCATGAGATGAAGTGATCTAGCAACTCTGGATGCCTCCTTAGATATCTGCATATTAGGAAGTGGCGATCAGGTGGTTTATTCTCTGTGCTGTTCTCCTCCTATTTGGGGGACTGCATCTTGATTTTGGCATTCCTGGAAGTAGCACCTTATGAAAAAGATACTTGTGGGAATTAAGCGCAGTAATTGGAATAGCTGGTGGGACATTTCCCTCAAGCTCAGCCTGAATTTTCCTTAGTTTAATTTCATCCCGATTTATGCTTGTGAACATGAGCAAAATGATACTTGTAGAAGGTGACACACGTAGGCTGTTTATATTTTAGCCATGTTTCACAGAGACCCTTGCAAGTCGTTTTGGAGAATTTTAACCCACTTCATCGTCACAGGTTTAAAATTCACTACATTTTGTTGACCCCACCCCCACCTAGTAATAATTTCACAAACATTTTTTTTTCAAAAATGTGAATATGTTTTTGAAATTTCAAAATTTTTGAACAATTCTATTGACATTTACCAAAATCAAAACATTCCCTCTAGCTCTTAGAATATCAGGGTTGGAAGGGACCTCAGGAGATCATCTAGTCCAATCCCCTGCTCAAAGCAGGACCAACACCAACTAAATCATCCCAGTCAAGACTATGTCAAGCTGGACCTTCTGGTAGTGCCTTGGGCCCTCAGTGAAGGGTCAGGTCCCCATCATCCTACACATTGTAAAAACAAACACATGGAGAGCCTTTCTCCCAGGATGTTCACAATTTAAATGTAGACAAAACACGACAGGTAAGACAATAGGGAGGGGCTGTTGGACGGACAAGGTAGCAGTTGAGACAGGTATGTACGCATAAATTAGGTTCAACAGTAGTCCCATTAGTAAAGTCCCATGTGGTTTCCAGCCTAACCTTTGCCCGATGGTATAATTAATATAGCATTGAATGTGTTCCCCTCCATCAGTTAATGAGTTGTAGCAGCCAGGCTCAGAGTATTTCAATATCCAAAAGAAGAGGAGAGGTGGTAGTGGGCAAAGAATGATAAAACCATACTAATAACTGCAGTGCCTGGTGGCAGCTGTAGCAAGCAGCGAATGTGATAGGACAAACCCTTGCTTTCCCCATGCTAACGGATTAGAGAACATATATTTTTTCAGTCGCTTGCTACAGAAACATGTACTCCTGAGCATGCTACCATTGTTTGCTAAATTTGCTACTCTTTAAATCTCCTGTACTCAGTGGTATTTGGGGAAGGCCATGTTCCCCAATGCTATCTTTATTTCATCTGAGACGGGATTGGCACCCCCATTGTTATGGGGATTACTTATCCCCTCTTTTTCAAATATCTGACTATTTCACTGGCTTAAGTGTCGTTTGGTGACATTATGACACGGGTTTACACCCACCTGTTGGCTTCATTGCTGGCTGCTCTTTTAAACTGTGGTTTGCACATAAAGAGGCAAACGTAATCTTGAGCTACTTAAACATATGCTTTGTTTTGTTAAGATTTTATCAGTGCCCAGAATTTCTCATGAAATACTTCAGCCAGGTCTTGTCAGGTCTGTAGTGTCTTCATAACTGTCAGGCAGGGTAGAACCTACTCTACAGCAGTGGTTTTGGTGTGGAAGTCAGCAGCGAATGGATCTCTATTGTAACATTGTTTGGATTAGAAGTTAGATGTGAATGAAAGAAATATGGTTTCTGATGAATAGACAATAAGGTTGAGTAATAGCTGCTTCTAGGAAAAACAAGAGTTTATTAAAATTATTATCCAGTGCTGAGTCACAAAAGTGCCTTTCAGACAATGCCTAGTGCTTTAGGATAGGGCAACAAACAAAATACATGATCTGAACCCAGAATACATTGAATAAGCAAATAAACAAAGAAAGTAGAATTTACAAAAAGACTCAGATCTGAACATGTAATGATGTGATGTCTTAACCAACCAGTTGATGCCTTGAACCCTATCACAGTTGCAAAACTGATAAAAGGTTCTATTGGGCCCGATCATGCGAGTTGCAAAGCACCTCTTAGAATATACTGAGCACTCTTAAATCAATGGGATTTGAGGATGCTCCACACTTTGCAGACCCGGGCCTGCTGGTTCCAAAGTTGTCTATTGAGCTGGAGATGTATTTGCTACATTATTGCCTACGTGCAAGGGAGTTATCTGGGGGAAATGTTTAGAAAATTTAATTAGGATGCAATTAGGAAAAGTACAGAAATCTGCGGTGAGACAATTTAAGGGCAGGTGTGTGTGTATAATCTAATCCAAAGTGTAAAACCTACTTTCCACCTAATTTATGGATCTGGAAGATTTCATAGCCTTTTCACAAGGGTCCCAGTTTCAAGTAGTGTCCCAGAAAATAGTGTCCATATCTGAGCACCCCAGACAAATGTGGATTTCACCAAAGGAAAGCTATTTATTTCTGCCTTGTAAGAGTACAGCGGCCTGGTTGTTAAAGTTAAAAATACATGATGCCCAGTGTGACCTGTAAAATCCTGATGTTGATACTATGCTCTCTGTATTGAAAAGATGTTTTTGCTACAGGAGTCACAGCTCAGTACTCACCCAAGCTGAAGTGACCATGGGGTGAAGGGGAGCAGAGGTATAAAAAACCTTCATTCTTGTGTTTGTGTATTTGAGTGTGGGAAAGGAGCTGCTAAGTGATGGGAGAAGCTTTGGATAAGAAGCCAGGACTTCTGAGGATGGCTCATCACTTGTGGACAGCAGATGGGATTAAAAAGGAATAAAGATTACATTTGAAAGTTGGGCTCCTTCAGTATTAGGCCATGAAAATAAGGAAAAGAGGAAAAGAGGAGCGCTCCTGAGAGCGCAAAAGGAGAATATTTTGCAGTATGTTCAAGACAAGAAGCAATTGGTAGCCAAGGGCGACACATATACAATGAGCCTTACATTTCCATAGGGTTGGGGTGAGAATTGGCTGCTGAGCTGAGGTGTGTGCAATGAAACAGCTCAGTCGGGGCTTACTACTGGCGGGGAAGGAAGTGTGTCACTAGCTTCTGAGGGAGGACCGCCTGCACTCCAAGACGCGGAGGCCAGCCAGTCGTAGACGGACCCCGACACACCAGCACGGGACGTTGCAGAGAGGGGAGATACCGGAGAATGCCAGAGATGGAGAATCCCAGAGACTCGGGTAGGAAGTAACCCATGGAAGTTTTGTGGGGAAACGGTTACAGAACTGGACCAAGGCTTGGCGTGTTTCAGTTGGAGCCCCGCCGAGCTGGTGGTGGGCAACCCCGCCACTCATAGGGCCCTGGATTGGGACCCGGTGGAGAGGGCGGGCCCGGGTCCCCCTATCCTGGCCACTACCGGCCCTGCTCACCAGTAATATGGACTCTGGCCGCTAGGCCGCACTGCCCTGAGAGCAAGGGCCATATTCCCTAACTCTGGCCATTAGGCCGCACTGCCCTGACAGGAGGGCCGTATCCTTGACTCTGGCCATTGGGCCGTGCTGCCTCGAGAGCAAGGGCTATATTATGGACTCCAGTTGGTAGGCCGCACTGCCCTAACAGTAAGGGCTGTATTATGGACTCCAGCCGCTAGGTTGCCCTGCCCTGAGAGCCAGGGGTGTATTAAGGACCAAGGCCACAAAGCTGTGCAGCCCTGAGACATGGGGCAGCCTTTCAGACTCGACTGCGGGGCTGAGATGAACCTCTCTCCCCCGCCCCCATGGGGTGATGGGGCGTAACTTAGAAATCCATTGGCCACAGAAAAACGAGTAATTTGCGTTTTTACAGAGAACCTTTCATTTTTACATTTTGTGAAAAAATAAAATCATCGATGAACTATTAACTAAATTTTACTGCAAGCACCAGTGTCACTTATTCGATGCACACAACCCTCCCCCTCTTCTGGTTGATTTTTGAATGTGCTTTAAATTTACAGGGGAACCCCTGTTTAGCCGATCTAATTGGGACGGAGGCCAGATTGGATAATCAAAAATTAGGATAATCAGGAGAATTGGCAAAGAACTTTCTAACCCTTATTTTAAGGTTGGATGCGGGGGTGGGGAGAGGCTCAGGCAGTCAGCCCCAGGTGGCTGGAGCTTAGGCTGTCAGCCCCACACAGCCCCACACAGAGCTGACAGCCCGAGCCCTGGGCAGCTGGTGGTTCGGTTAGTAGAGCGAGCCAGATAACGGGGGCTCGGATAAACGGGGTTCTATTGCATATCGATAAACATTGTGTTCAACTGATACCCATATATATATTGAGGCTAGGGAAACTAAAGTTCAGCGTTTCATTTTAATCATGGAAAAATGCAGATTTTAATGTTTTTTGGGTTTTTTATCACAGAAAATGAGGATCCCTGGTAATGACTAATCAGAAGCCAGGTGCCATGTTGCGTGGATCAGAGTTAGAGTTCATTTTGTGTCCTATCCAAAGCACCTTGGGCAATGTGAGAGCATTCCTGCAGAAAACTGCCCTACTCCAAACCACATGCCATTAAGAAACACGTAGCTCTTTGCATTATACAGACCACACTGCTGTAGCATGGAGTGTGGCTTTGCCCATAGCCCTCTGCGATACAGGGCTGTCATATCAGGCAGTGGTGCTAACATTGTCCACGCGGTGAAGGATGGTGGTTACACACACTTACCATGCTCTGCCAGTTGCTTAAAGTTTATGATCAAAGTCTTTCAAAGTCAGAAGTATCCTGAATGAGCTTCAGGAATTTGTTTGGACACCAGCTGCAGTATGAGGTTCCAACTCACTAGTCTGCTGTGTAGCAGATACATGAAAAAGATACATCTGGATCAACATAGCCTCATAAATCCCCTCTGAAAAGGTAATGGACCCAAGACACTTTTAGCCCATGGAGTAAAAACATGCTGGGGTTCATAAGACATACACCATAGAAGCTAGAGAGGAAAAGACCTATTAGTTCATAATCTAGTCAATCGCATGCAGTCAAATACAGAGTAATTCCCTACAGTATTTTATGTTTTCTAGATCATTCTCTTGTCTAATTTTCTGCCCTACGTCTAGTTAAAAGTCTCAACTGATGGGCTTCTAACACTTTCTTTACAAAATTATTCCTTAATGATGGCTTTGGGCCTTTGTGACCAGATAGGTTCTTGCCCCTATGAGGCATGTGCATTCTCTCGCACATGCTGTAAGAACATTTATCACATACTGCTTAGTCCAGTCATCTGTAACCTCAAAGAATTAGAGAGGAAGAGATACAAAAATCTGAATTTATATGTACCAGGATAAACTTTTATATCTTAGATCAGAATGAACTTATTATCCAGCATGGACACCTATATGAGTCACAAGTCTGACAAACATGTCTGACCATCTCTGTCAATTAATATTGGAGTTTGATTGATCTGTATAATATAAAATATGATGATTCCATGAATGAAGTTAATTTCCAAGCTTCTTAAATTTTCTCCCATCTCAAAAAAGATATATTAGAATTAGAAAAAGTATAGAGAAGGGCAACAAAAATGATTAGGGATATGGAACAGCTTCAATATGAGGAGAGATTAAAAAGACTGGGACTGTTCAGTTTAGAAAGCGAAGACTGGGGGGGGATATGATAGAGGTCTATAAAATCTTGACTGGGATGGAGAAAGTAAATAAGGAAGTGTTATTTAATCCTTCTCATAACACAAGAACCAGGGGTCACCCAATGAAATTAATAGGCAGCAGGTTTAAAACAAACAAAAGGAAGTGCTTCTTCACACAACGCACAGTCAACCTGTGGAACTCTTTGCCAGGGGATGTTGTGAAGGTCAAAACTATAACAGGGTTCAAAAAAGAATTAGATAAGCTCATGGAGGATAGGTCCATCAATGGCTATTAACCAGGATGGGCAGGGATGTAACACCATGTTCTCAGTGTCCCTAAGCCTCTGACTGCCAGAAGCTGGAATTGGACAGCAGGGGATAGATCACTTGATAATTGCCCTGTTCTGTTCATTCCCTTTGAAGTTTCTGGCACCAGTCACTGTTGGACGACTGGATACTGGGCGAAATGGACCATTGGTCTGACCCAGTATGGCTGTTCTTATGTTATCATTGACTGATATGGCTCTTTCCCAAGCTTTTTTAAGACCTGAAGGGCTACTACTGACTTTTTTAAAAATCATCTTTATGGGCCTTGTGGTAGTTATCAAAGATGAACCACATGAGAGAACTCACAATAATGATGTTTGAAAAATGCAATCATGGACTCAATCAGTGGAAATTGAAATGGGTTGGGAGACTGTATCTGTGTCTGAGATTTTAAATGGTAACAAGATTATCTTTTCCTATCAGCTCCTTGAAAGAATGACTGCAATAGCTTCTCCAGTGGGTCCAAACACTAATTAATCACCAATGTACAATTGAACCAAATGGATACCAAGTGTGGATTTTTCTATTCTGTTACTTCCCTTACCATCCTGGACTGGACACGACTAGTATTTCAAATTCTCAATAGAACCAGATTGGGTTGAGGTTTTTTTGTGAGGGTGGGAGAAACAAGCATCATGGAGATTTAGAGGAGGTATGAGAGTGTTTGTCCCATACCCAAATCCAACCGGGGAGTAACCATTTTTATAGGAGAAAAGATTCAAAGCATATATTGAGTTAGATCATGACTAGCCATGAATAGGTATCTAAGGAAAATGAGAGAGTTTGAGAAGCATTCCCCTAACTCCTCGAGAACCTGCAAAAGACCTAGTTAAAGTCATAGTTTTTGTACTCCCTGGAAACCAACACCCTTAGTCATATAACCAAAACAATTCCTCTCACCCTTGTAGGAAGTTATGTGCCCCCTAAAAGCTATTCATATTTAGTGCTTTTAATCTTTCCTCATAAACCTCAGTTGGAAAGCACGTCATTGCAAAGACAGCCATCCTAACCTCCACCTATGTGGCCAGATTGCTTTAAACATCATGCAGATCAAGTGTGTATGCAAGAAGGAAATGATACCTTGGAGAAAGAGGTAACACAGGGGGACTCTATTCATACAGATTGGGCTTGGAACATTTTGGAGAGGTCTGTGTCACAGCCTGGGACATTGCAACCAAGATATGCATTATATATGGAGGAGACATAGAGGTTCTAGCGTTGTTACAAGGTTGTATTCTGTTGCCCCACCACTGTCACTGCAATAAGGAATCTGAAAATCTTAGAATGATGTGTTGCATGAATAGCATCTCCACATGATATCTATGTATATATACATCTCATATACACATAAAGTTTAGAATACCTGACCCATAAGGAAAGGTTTAAAAAACCTGGGCATATGTAGGCTGGAGAAAAGAAGACTGAGGGGGGACCTTATAACAGTCTTCACATATATTAAGGGCTGTTTATAAAGAGGATTGTGATCTGTCATTCTCCACATCCACTGAAGGCAGGACAAGTAGTAATGGGCTTAATCTGCAGCAAGGGCGCTTTAGCTTAGATAGCAGGAGAAACTTTCTAACTATAAGGACAGTTAAAGCACTGCAATAGGGTACCAAGGGAGGCGATGGAATCCCCATCATTGGAGGTGTTTAAGAACAGGTTGGACAAACACCAGTCAGGGATGGTCTAGGTTTATTTGGTCCTGCCTCAGTGCAGAGAGCTGGACTACATGACTTCTCAAGGTCCCATCCAGCCCTACATTTCTACGCTTCTATGATCACCAAAAGGCAATAAGCATGGTCTTATATTGCTGTATAGTAAAAGGTGAAAGGTGTTGCAGTCCTCTAGAGTGCAAAGCGACCTAAAGCCCCCCTCAGTGGGAGGCATGAAGTTATGAAGCTCATTAAACCTTAGGAAAACAAAGCGAGAAGCTGCTTCCAATTATCAGGATAAAAATTAATGAAATAAAAACGACAGACAGGCTGCAGAATTATGCAATAAAAAGGGCTTTGCTGGCATTAACAAGGCAGTGTGTAATATTTGTGTGGTTCTAGCTCAGTCTTGATCTGAACACATGGTGACTCTGCACATAAAATGTATCCAAATTAATGAATTAAAAATCCTTGATAATCCCACACAATTCTCTGTTCATGGCTAAGTATTATTAGATGGGGAAACCTAACGAAAAGAAAGGGAGGCTGGAATCTGCTGTCTTAGAGATAAAATGGTGTCTGATGTGTTTGGGGCAGGAAGGCAGACAAAACGAAATTGCTGTACTGACATTATAGTCAACCAAGATCTGATATTGGTAGAGATCTAACATAAGATGGAGCAATAGACATCACAGGACTGAAATGAGTGCATGCCTCCTATGCCCTACCTCTACAAACGCTTCAGAACATAAGTAACTTTAGGCACCTGAGTCGTCCCATTGATAGCCCTCAGGCTAGTGTGTGCAATCAAACTAGAGCTGATCAGATCTACAACCTCAGCTCAGGCTTCGGACCTGGATTATGAACCCACACCTGCAAACGTTGGAAGTTCCCAGCCAAGGTTCTGGTTCTGTGCATTGCAGAGACAAACTGTCATGTTTCTAACAGACATATGCAATAGCTCAACCACAAGTTATGGTCTTGACGCAGAAATGACTGTGTGAGATTCGTTGACCTGACCAGAGGATCATAATGGTCCTTTTTGGCATTAAAAATGGATGAAAAACTGTGATCTGGGTTCAGAGCTGCAGTTTCATCCCTCCTAAAATTGGAGGGTGTTTCTGGAGTTAGGATTCCTGTTAGGGCTGGTCTCTTAATAAATGTAGGAGAATACAATAGAATAATTTGCAGCCCAGTTACAAATTGACCCATGGGTGGGTAACAGCAGAATGACCTACTTAGCTTCAGCCTTGGGAAATCTTCATGTCTGCAAATATTAGAAACTGAGGAAAAGACTTGCAGTCAGCCTGGGAATACATGTTTTCCGCTGTATATCACTTAGCACTGTGTTGATATTAATGGCTCAATAAAAATTGCATTATTCCTACAGCCAAATGCAGTTTGTCTCTTCCAGCTAGGCATATGCAAGAAAAGAGGCTGCCTGGTGAGATGAGATGTTCCTTCTCACTCCAGGTTTCGCTTAACCTGCACAATTCACACCATGATGGGCTTTTTCTGGGTTGGTATTAGGGAGTGTGCTTGGAATGTTACAGTGTACTCATGGCCTACCTCCGCTCACAGAGTACTCCTGGCCCTAATGGGAAGAATCTGAGTGGGAGGAGTCTATATAGGATTAGGAGCAGCTGGAATATGGACCCACAATAAAGCTGCTTTTCATTCCTTAACGTTTGCCTGTCACATAACCAAAAAGGGACTGAATTTGACCCACAAAATACTGTAATTGTTATACTGGGCCAGATCGTGGAGCTCTTACTGACTCTAGTGAGCATTTACTCATGTGAGCAGTCTCATTGAATCCCTTGGGACTACTTCAGTAAGTGATCCCCAGAGTGAGCAATTATAAGACTGTAACAAGCATACTAAAGTCATTATCATTTTGCCCTTGCATGTGTACCATGGCTTTTATTTTTGCCAGAGTGAATGTATTGTATTAATTCCTTGTTGTATTATGTTGAGTCCCTGTACTCTCACTTTTCCCTTTGTTTGTCTTGTTTCTTTAAACATATTGGAAGCTTCACAAAATATATTTTAAATAAAAAAGCCTGGGATACGTTTTGGAACAAAGGTATTTTTTGGTGTGTAGCGTTCTGCTCTGATCTGTAAAATCCTTGAAACCCTCACTCCTTTTCTTCCCTTCTTTTGATTTCTACGAAAGGGCACAATTGCTTTCCTTGACGGTTCAGCGAAGAGAGTTCCTTCTACTTTTCCGATGCTGTCATTGTTATCTTTGTTTCTGAGCTGTCGCAGTGTTGTCTGCTTGGCATTAGACGTTCG
Organism: Terrapene triunguis; assembly: GCF_002925995.2. Lineage (NCBI taxonomy): Eukaryota > Metazoa > Chordata > Testudines > Emydidae > Terrapene > Terrapene triunguis. The sequence continues at coordinate 8,851,698 of NW_020664980.1, forward strand.
TATGGTCTGGAAAGTGTTCTCCAGGCACTAAAGAGACCACTGGCCTCCTGAGCCGGGCACAGTAAAAGTAGTATGCGTGAAACGGTGTGAGTGAGATCGCTGCTCCCATGATTGTAGATACACAATCTCCAGAGAGGGGAGAATGTTGCAGTCTAAACATTTATATTATAAAAAATGGGAAATCATTTGCTTAGACATAAATTAGTCCCAACTAGACAGATTTATTACTGCCCGGAATGTTTTAATGAGAAGGGGAGGCTCCACAATCACAGGATACAGTTTACATCAGAATGGTTGAAATCTATATTGTTAGGGCCAACAGTTCTACCCCCAGATATTTAGCACTTATCTGGGGATTTGAAAGGAATTTAAGGAACAGGTGTGTGTAAATTGGTTTCTCAGTTAAATTTTAATCTCTCTGAATTCTGACGTCAGGTTTATCCACAGGAGCTTTGGTGGGATATACGGGAAAGAGACAAAAGGGAAAAAGGTGCAAATTAATAGGCTAAAAAGGCCAGCATAAGTTAAGTTTGCAAAAGACAGCTCCACCTCCTCCCTTACTCAAACCAATCCTTTCATGCCCCTGGTTTTAAAGACACATGAAACATTAATACAACTTTATATTATATATATTCATTTTCACCCGTGCTCCCCAAAGGACTTTGCATTATTTTAAATATCATATGAGGGATTATGTGGGTTAATGGTGATTATTCACCAGATTTTTACGGATGAGCACTTATTCACTGAATGAATCCAGAAAAGAATGATAATCGGAAAATTTATAGCTTAAGTCCACAGCCAGGCATTCTGATCAGTGTCCAGCCTACACACGAGGGAAAATATGCACAAAATGATCCCCAGAGGAATACAAATGACCAGATCATTGGACAGATAAATATCAGAATTTAACCTCATTTATTTGGATTCACAAAATAAATTAATACCTCTTGTCAGAAAATACCTAGGCATATTCAATATTATAAGCTGGATACTTTTTGGAGAACACTGCATTTCTATCCCCTTCTTTTGTCTATAATCTCTTATTTCTTCTCATTCAAAAGTTGTGCCTTGAAAAAGTTCCCAATCCAGTTCAGCAAAACACGCCTGGCTTTTCAAAAGCAGTTGAACAATCTTCAGGCGTTGGAATTCCTAGCCTGGGTGGCACAATAGACTTGTGCATTTTGTTTGTACTGAGAGTCAAATAGCTTTCATAAAAAACAGCAACACATTAGTCTCCACACTGCACTACTTGCTCTTTTGGTTTAATGCTTTCAGTCTCCTCATGTGGTCTGAGAATGTTTAGGAAGCAACAAATCCTTTGACAGGGATAAGGAAGGGAAAAGAAAAAGAAAAGAATTGTGATGCCAAGAGCTGTCTCGGCACTGAGAAATCATAAATATAATATAATATTAAGATTTTTGCATTCAGACTAAAAATTCCTCATCACATTGCTTATACGATGGAGACCAGTGGGTTTTTTTTATGGGAACTCTTTGAATAAATACAGACGAATGAGCAATACGTTTATGGGCCAGAGTCACTCAATTTTCACACCAAACACAAATTTATAGCAGGGTGCTATGGAGAAGCAAAAGCTAAATGTTGGTGTTTGAAAGAGGATCAGAGGGATGAATAATTTGGACCAGAATACAAAATTTCTGAAGGGCAGATTTTTTTTCGTATCAGAATAATTATAATGCAGAGACCTTGAATGATTAATATAAAAGAATACAGCCTGCTTTATTTACATGGAGTAACAATAACCACGTCCATAGGTAATGTGATTTCTACCCAAGGATCTCAAAGCACTTTACAAAATGTTTCCTGGTGAGGTAGCTGGTGATATTATCCCAGTCTTACCGAAGAGAAAACATTTGGCCAGATCCTCAGCTGGTGTCAATCAGGACACTAAAGCTCTATTGTCTTTAAGGGAACTATACCAATTAACACCAGCTGAGGATCTGACCCTATATATATATATAAAGAGGGCCAAATCCTGAAGAGTATTACTCTGTCAAAATCAAGTCCTTACCTCAAGTTAGGACTTCAGAATGGTTAAGGGCCCAGTCTCTGATCTCACATTTTTTACTCCATTGACTTCAGTGGAGTTCTTCCTTATTTACCCCAGTGTGAGAGTAGAGTCAATGTGATTTGCTCACAGTTCTACAGGAAATCTGTGGCAGTCCTAATCCAGTTCCCAGCAGGAGCTGAATCTGCAATGTGTCAGAAGAAGAAGAAGCAGAGCTCTGTGGAAGCTTGAAAGCTTGTCTCGCTCACCAACTGAAGTAGGTCCAATAAAGATATTACCTCACCCACTTTGTCCTCTAATATCCTGGGACCAACACAGCTACAACAACATGGAATCTACCTGAAGTAGCAGATAGCCACCAGCTCACACCGCATCATACCACTGTCGTATACTCTCTTTCTCTTTAGGAGATAGTGACACCTTAGGAAGTTCATGTTAAGAAAGGGGGAGCAAAGGGAGCAAATGAGCATGGTGAGTTCATGGAATTGCAGAGTTCAGTTTTAATATTGATAGTTTTGCAACAAACACCCCCCCCACCAAAAAACCAACAACAACCCCTGTGTACACACACACACACACACACACACACACACACACACACACACACACACACACACACACACACACAGCAAAAGGCAGGTGTCACCAGCAAAAATTCAACTTTTTCCAGAAAGAGGTGTTTTCACTAAACTCATAACATTTTTGCAATTTTCCTGGTGTAGAACTTCGCTGAGTTTGCTGTGAAAGTAATAAATTCACTGCCTTGAATTTGTAAAAATATTAACCTATACCAAATCTTGGGAAAAGTAATGAAAACATGAGCCTTGGCATTTAAAGTTTCCTAAGCTAAAGTTGATCGGTTTTACACAACTGCTGTCATGATAATTTATATATTTCATTTATCATTTCTTTTGCTTAATAAATGTATAGTTCCGATAGACCTGACATTAAATTGTACTGCACTTGGGTTGAATGTTACCCTTCCTACTAGGGAATTTTAATGGTCTACCCTTCTTATTGCTTCAATCCTTTCACTGCTATTGGTCAATTTCATATGTCTGCCAATCAACTTCGAGAAAAAGCCACAATATGTACAATAAATCTTAATACTTAAACCAGCAAATTAATCGGTTCCTGTTTTCTGACTTCTGAACCTGCCCTAAGGTGAAGGAAACATAATCCACAGAAGATCATGTTGCAGTTAAAACAATTCTGTATGAATCAGCATCACAAGACAGGTGCTAAGCAAGCATCTATACAATTAAGTTGATTTAGTAGAAGGTTTTGGTAGCTCTATTGTGCTTTTTTCATGTCATTAGGCTTACATTTAATACTGGTAGCAAACAATAGCTCATTAGTGGATTAGGAGTAATTACCAGCAGCTGTCATTATTCCCAAGGTTTAATGGGCCAATTCGCTCTGTAATTGTACCCCACTATTGTGGTACTCAAACACAAAAGCTGTGGGTTTTGGAATCCATGCCAATAGCCATTCACTGAAACCCCAAGCGTACTGCAAATGGCCATGCTATCAAACTGGAGCTGTAGATAGAGACTTGCAGCTGAGTGTGAGGTCGGAAAGCAATCCTTTTGGCATTTTAGGCAGATTGTATCCATGCTGAGGATCACAGATCCCTTCACAGCTTCAATATTTATAATGGATCTAATGAGATTTAATAACAAAGCTATTTCCATGTAGCCGGATAGTTGCAAGGATATTTTAAAATTTCTTATTACGGTTTTTTTTGCCCCCAAAATCTTAGAAACACAGATTCATATCCAGAGACTGCATGTATACATAAGTAATTCCTATTATGCAACTATGTAACCTATATGTATATAAACTGGTGTTTAGATAGCAGGGTCGTAGGTTCCTTAGAATTAACTAAGACAGTTAGGGTTGTAGAAGCTACAGTAAAGAATGTCAAATGTTAAGGTGCCAGTTGTGTCTAATTCAAAACTCCAAATTCTATTGTGCTCAGTGATCATAGTCATTAAGAAGCAGCAAATGGAGCATCTGTATTGGAAATGTGGTTCTCCAGCTCCATCTTCAGATACATAATTCCTCAAGCAGGTACTGGCTTTCTGGAGCCTGTGACAGCTCAAACCGCCACATGTCCCAGGAAGGATTTTTAGAAAATGTGAGTGAAGAAGACTAAAAAGGGCATTAGAAAATTCAAAGTCTTCCTAATTGTACTCCAGTTAGTGTGCAAAGTAAGATGATATTGATGGCTATGTTTTTATTTCTTAGAGTTATTTTTTCCAGTCATTTACTTCAATCTTGAGTGCCGTATCAATTTTCTGATTTAAAGAAGAGGATTAAAAAAAGAAAAAGAAGGCATAATGCTATACCTGAGTTAAGTGCCACTGCTTCAGACTCTGTCAAATCGGGTAATTTGGAATAATTACCAGGGTCAGGTTTGGGAATGGAGTTTGATGTAAATTCTGTGGATTTATACTTATCCTGTGAAGAAAAAATATCTTAAAAAGTGTAGGAATGATCGGTGAGTCAAATGGAAAATGATGTCATTGTTCAAGTGACTTCATTTTAATATTCAAATGTATATTTTCGCTATCATTCCAGATGCATCCTTCTCACACTGAAATCAATGGCAAACTCTCATTTATTTTAATGGATCCAGCGTTTGGCCCTCTGTTTAGAAAGATTTCTGCTATGAGTTATGAAACAATATAAATCATTACCAATTTTTTTTTAACAACTTTAAAATGTATTTAGGGTAAAATTCATCCCCCCCCAGGCAGAGCACAAGTAACTGGATTTTGTGCTGAGGAACTAAATTTGGTTTGAGGGTATGCATTAACTGTAAGATTGACTGCCATGCTTGTGAACACCCTGTACAGGGGTTTGGGGGCACTGGATCTGTATAATTACGGCTTACCCCTTAGCCAGCCCTTCCACACCGGCCCATTCATGACTGGTGCAGGGACTATGTTGAATCAGGCTACAGAGACTTCCCTCCAGCAGCTGCTCCACCCACATTCATTCTCACATGAAGATGGCTAAAATGGCACCTGTGGGAGAGTGCTTTAGACAGGCCCTTCACAGGTAAACTTCACCCTTAGTGAATTATAGTGCCGCTCAAAGGTGCCTGGCTGACAGTCCTGGCAAGTTAAGCCATCTAGCTACCCACAGTACAGGTACAGATTTAGGGACAGACAACAGTGGTCCTCCAGCCTCCATGTGCTCAATCCTTTGCCTCTTAGTGGAGGTATCAACATACATGTATGCCTATTAGTACTATCGAGAGCGGTGGTTCTGTGATTGGGGCACTGATCCAGGTGCTCTCTCACCTCAGTATGAACATTTGCTATGTTATACTCTTAAGGTATTATTTACCAGGCTTTCTGGTGAGTATGTCTAGTACCTGTGTATATCTCCTTATAAAGATGCTACACTGTAGCATCACTACTGCAAGATGTAGTGATTATTTATTCATGAACATAAGCATGCATGCAGCTTTACACACTATCTTTCGCACTGGGCATATTCAGATATGATGTTCTGATTCAGCTTCTTCTCCGATGCAAACATCCCACAAGTCAAGTGGATTTCACAGGGAGAAAGGAGACATTTTGGAGTTACCCTACTTTGTAGAATCACCTCATTCACTGAACTTCTTTGTTGTTTTCTTGCAATTACGGCTCATTAAAATTTGTAATTTGGAATTTTTTGGGGATGAAAAATGCCGTTTTCAAAAATGCTTCTTTTTTTGTTTTAAATGTCTATTTTTGTAATGAAAAAAAACCCCACAAAACCAGAATATTTTTTGGAGAGTGTGTGTTCAAAAACTGAAAATAACCAAAAACTGATTCTCTTTTTAAGTTTTGGAAATAAAAAACAAGTGAAAAAGGAAAAACAAATTAGATTGTAAAAAAATTGAAAGTTTTCATTTCTTCCCCCTTTTTGGGTGGAAAATACCTACCATTTCCAACTAGCTGAAGGAAGACGTTCTGTCTATTTCATAAAATAGTCTACCAGCATAATGATAAAACCCATCACCTCCAATACGTCTTGGAACAGGTCTCAGAAAATCAGCACCTGTGTGTTCTCATGGGTAGGAAGCATGAACAGGTACTGTGAAGTCGGTAGATTGATGTTGATTTGGATTTGTCATTTAGAAAATAATCAAGTACAGTATCTGATATGCCTGCCAATGTCAGCCCAAATTTCTGGGCAGTACACACAGTGATGTATCAATCAAAATTTAGCAATCCCAGGGCGGCCGGGAAGTAGCTGATCATAATAGTACAGAACAGCGCATCTTGTAATTACGTGGGCACTTATAATTGTATACAGTACCTTTCTCAAGGGCATACTTGACTGTTGACATGTTTCAACAAAATGCATTGACTCATCAAGGTAGCACTGTGTGGGGTTCCCATTTTTTGGCAGAGGAACAATAGAGCACTAACAATTGATGGAAATTTTCCTCTGCTATTTTCACAGGTGGCTGTTTTTTGAAACGATGACAAGATAACAGGGCAAAGTTTATATAGGTAGACCAGCTAAAAAGGGATGAACTGGGCACTATTAGGTCTTCATAGCTGGAAGGAGCATCAGGTCCAGTCACTTCTCCTGAGAACAAATACTTCTGGTGAGAGATTCCAGGATATTTGCTTAGAGAGGAGACCTGACCAATTCATGAGCCACTGCAGAGCGTTCTCATCCACATGGACAATAAAATGACCTAACTTGCCACATAGAAAGAAATGTTCCAAGCTCCAAATAACTCTTTCCTTATTGAATATTAAGGATGCTTGGATTTCAGCAGAGTTTTGGTAGTAGGTAAAACTGATAGCCAGATCTAGCCACACACCTTGGGACACTATCTCAACATCAGCAATCATAAATCAGCACCTGGCTGTACTGAGAGTACTCAACTCCAACATCAACCTAACGCTAAATGTTATTGCAAAGACAGGGAAGGGAAGGACTCCCTAAAGTGACACATGATATTGCATAAGAGCTGTAGATATTTGCTAAGAATTACCAGAACTTTAGGTTCTTCTATTTTACCATTGTACCCCTCTTCTTTTTCACGAGTGCTGCTTTCTTGATGCTCTGAAAGGCCTTGAAAATCAAGAAAACAGGAGGCTTTGCTTCTTCATCCACATAGGTGGACTCCATTCACAGAACTTCTCTGTTAATCAGCACCGGGGTCAAGATAGAGCATCCTGTAGGAACAGGAAATTGGTGATACACAGACCTGGAAGGGAGAAGAAGAAAAGCTCAAATGGAAGTCTTTCAGACTGTCCGTTGGATGACTGTGTCTAGGAGCCAGGTGATCTGTGCTTTTACTCTATGGCTCACTTGATTAGGGATTATCCCTCAATCAAAACCAACATAGGCAAACTTTTGAAGATGGCAGAGGGTTGGCCTTTGGTCACCAGGATGGGACTTCACTCTCCATTCTGTTCAGTCTGTACTGCCCATTTAGGCTGACCAGATAGCAAGTGTAAAAAATCGGGACAGGGGATGGGGACGTAATAGGTGCCTATATAAGTAAAAGCTCCCAAAATTGGGACTGTCCCTATAAAAACGGGACATCTGGTCACCCTATGCCCATGGCACTGTATTAGGATACATGCAATATTTGTGTATTGGACAGTTACGGCTTTATCTTTTGTGGCTAAACTTGTGCCACAGGTACCCTGGCCCACCATAAATATAAAATAAGGTGCTTTCAGGCAACACTTTCATGTTATAGCTTTTGTTATACAAAAGCAAAAAACAGCACGTCTGGGTGATGACGTAAACTGGAAGCTTTTTGGTTCCGGGACCATAGGTGCCAACTCCGTGGGTGCTCCCACAGGGAAAAAAATGGTGGGTGTAGCACCCATTGGTAGCCCCCCATCAGCTCCCCCTCCTCTCCAGCACTTCCTGCCTGCTGGTGAGCCCCATTGATCAGTGCCTTCCTCCTCCCTCCCCTCCCGCCTGCTGCGATCAGCTGTTTCGCGGTGTGCAGGAGGCTCTGGGGGGGGGAGAGCAGGAATGGGGTGCGCTCAGGGGAGAGGGCAGGAAGAGGTGGGGGGGCAGGAATAGGCAGGGAGGGGGTGGGGCCTTGGGGGAAGGCGTGGAGTGGGGGCGGGGCCTGGAGCAGAGCCGGGGGTCAAGCACCCCAGCACTTTGGAAAGTCAGTGCCTGTTTCAGGGACCATCTTCTTGTTCTGTATTTGTACAAGGCCTAGCACAGTGTGTCCCTGATCTCTGAGGGGCCGACTGCTGCTGCAGTACAAATAAACACTAACACACAGAATAATAAAATCCTGCAATCTCCCAGTTCTCTATTACATTGAGACACAGAGAAATTAAGCTATTTCCCAGGGTCTGCAGGCACCTATAACAGAACTAGGAATCAAACCCAGGACTCCTGAGTCCCAGTTCGTTACCACAGGGTCATCCTTCATCTCTGTGTGCTATATTAGATTGACATATCTTTTGAAGCATTCAATAGAATTCAATAATTGTCCATTAAATTCTATGGGAATTTTTAGTCAGGGCACACAGAAAGTAAACAGAAAGTTTCCGAGTTACCATATCATTGTCCCATAAAAATACAGACACTTGAATAATCATCAATACACAGTGGTAAAACTGAATCTGTAATATGGAATCCACATAATGGTATGAATTACAGAGCTATACGTAAAGAAGGTAAAACTAGTACAGAAAAGGTGAAGGCAATATGTATATCACTATACAAGTTCTTTATTTATCTTGTCTGATGAAGTCCCACCCGGACCCAGAAGAGAATGCTACATTGTATATAAAGGAGATATTCCCATCTTTGACTATCTGTTAATTCAGCGTTTCTCAAACTGGGGCCGCCGCTTGTGCAGGGAAAGCCCCTGGTGGGCCGGGCTGGTTTGTTTACCTGCCCCGTCCGCAGGTTCGGCCGATTGCGGCTCCCACTGGCCGTGGTTTGCCGCTCCAGGCCAATGGGGGCTGCTGGAAGCGGCACGGGCCAAGGGACGTACTGGCCGCCGCTTCCAGCAGCTCCCATTGGCCTGGAGCAGTGAACCACGGCCAGTGGGAACCGCGATCGGCCGGATCTGCGGACGCGGCAGGTAAACAAACCGGCTCGGCCCGCCAGGGGCTTTCTCTGCACAAGCGGCGGCCCCAGTTTGAGCAACACTGTATTAATTTCTCCATTCTAAGCATGCCCTACAGTTTATTGAGACATGTAGCACTTACGGTGTTATGCAGGCTGCTCATCGCAACGTTTCTTTATTATCTGTGTTCTTATGCGGGGGCCATTCAGTTTAAGGGCAGGCATGAAGCTATTATAATACATGGGTGTGACCTAACTCAAGGTTGACAGTCAAAATACCACGTATCTGTGTCAACTGTGGTTGGGGAGAGCAGGAATCCTGGCAAGCAGCCGCCAAACATTTGCCCGTTTTGAGGTTACAAACATACGGTTAAGGGGATATTCAATAGCTAATCCTGTTGTCATCTGGATTAACTTTTAAATGTGAAAAAAAAAGCCCAGTGGCTGCATAATAAGAGGTTTAAGGTCCTGAGTTGGGGAGTCACGTGTATGTTTTGTGCATGCCAGCTCAGTGATAGCTCTATAACTCCCTTCCAGGTTTAAGTGAACAGTCACATTTTAGTGTAACAGATGTTGTTTTCCTATGTAAAATATATGACATTTTTTCTTGCTTCAATTACTAGTTGAGTATGCGTGTTGAAAGACTAATTTTATACTTTGCAATCCCATCAGATTTCATAATACAAGCTAATCGGGGTCAAAGCTAGTCGGTATTTGCAAGGACAGCTGTCGAAGAGCATCGAGATGGCACAGGCAGTGGTTCTGATGACTCAATAGTTCATCCTCCTCCTCCCTCTGAATCAGTACTGAACCTTGCCTCCAGCACTGGCCCATGAGTAATGGTGCTGCTGAAAAGAAGTCTTTTCAACGGAATCTTTAACTGAGATCTGAAACACATGTGGCTGTTAAAGATTAGAGCTAGCCCAATAGTATATTGGACATAATTTGGCAGGTTTTTTTCAAAGAAATTATTTGACAAGTGTGGATTTTAATTGTTTGCTCAGCTCTTCTAGAGATCCCATGGTCCTTTTCATTGTAAAGGGATGGGAATCGTACCAGGTTCATGCACCAACCACCCTTGACTGCGCAGGATGTGTTGGGGGAGCAGGGGACATGTCGTGGTCATGTGGATTCCTTGCAAATGATAGGAAACCTCAAGGCTAGTCTATCTTACACTGGGGTTGAGAATGGTATAGATCAGGTCACAGAATTGGGGAGTCATAACTGGTTCTCTGACAGCCCTCCGATCTCCTGCACCAAGTGGATCTCAGAGCAGGGCAGAATCTGGGCCAGAATATTATGGGTGCCTCATAATGTCTCTATATCTGTATTGGGAGACACTAGCAAAGCAAGTTGAACTCTGCAGAGTTGCCAGTTCCATGCTATGGTATTGAGGACTATGCCTTTAAAGAGCTGAGTTCCCAGACAAAGTGTCTGGGCCAGGTGCTGTGAAGTTCTTATTGTTATGCACAGCTAGTTGGAACCAGATACAGAATAAAGCAGATAATACTTAGTCCTGCCTTGAGTGCAGGGGACTGGATTAGAAGACCTCTTGAGGTCCCTTCCATTGCTACAATTCTATGATTAGAAGCTCCTTAAGCACTGAGTGATCACTGAACACCACACATATGACTGGATTTCAGTGCAGGATCGGGGCCACTGACTGGCCAACCAGAATATTTTACATTTTGTATTTCAATATATTGTAAAGTACAGTATAAGAAAGGGCAGATCTGCAGCCTTTACTCACTGAATTGAATGGGAGTAGTCATGTTAATGTGGGCCAGAGCATCAGCTGATCTGAAACACTATTTGCAGGTTCAACCTTTTATAGACACTGTTCCAGAAATGTTTATTTGTCTTTGAAAGAAATCACTACCTATGTGTGCAAATTGAAAAGCGATGCTCATTGGGCAGGAGGCAGGGGGAAATGAGGAGGAACGCGATTGACCTTGTCAAGATATAAAAATAAATGCGTTAAATTAACAATTAATTAAGGAAAAGGCAGATGGAAGGGGAGTTCCCCTAGTTAAATATTTATCATTTGAACTGTAATTATAGTTACAAAACACACAGAAAATAGAGTGGAGTTAGGCATCAAAAAGGATCATTTAATGGTACAATACATATAATGTCAATACATATTTTTTGCATTTGGGTCATTTTTCCTTTGCATGGACCTGACCTAACAACCACTATCAATGGGAGTCTTTTCATTGACTTAAGGGGGCATTTGATCATGTCCCAGGTGAGCAGAATGTGTTGATTTCCTGTGATTTCTGTGTGTAAATGTAAGACTAAGAATGAAAGCTGGCAAATGTTCCCCACAATCAAATCAGCAAACTCTTTTGGAGGGATCTCTACCCCAGAACTCTCCAGAGTCCATGATTGGACCCTACCTGTACCCTCACCAGCTTGCCCAGTGGCAGTGGCAAGTGCTGCATAAGATTATCCCCAAGTCTCTAGCAATGCATCTGAGCATCTCCACCTGAGCGTCCTTAGGTCATTCCAGGCTTTGGCCTCTCCTGGGATGAGACTACCAATCCTGATGGAGTATGGCAAATTGTGTGGTGTTTTCTGTGATGGGGAAAATCATCCCTTAGTGCTAAAGAAGACAACCACAGTACCAACGGGAAATTTTAAAATGAGGACAACAGTGACTATTCCTGAATCGTTGCTTCATGTCTTCCCTGATTTATCTTGGGGTCCAATTCTGTGATGTGCTAAGGGTCCTCAATTCCCATTGACTTTTCTTTTGCAAAATTCAACCTTTCTCAGTGTTCTCTAATAATATCTAAGGCTCCTCTACAAGGATCTCAAACAGTTTTTTTCAGGGCAGGGCCATTAACAGATGAAAATATTGAGATCAAAAGAAAGCTGAAAAATGTACAGGGGCTGAAACTATTTCTTTTAACTGCTTGATTATAATTGAAATGACATCTGGTGTACAATGACATCTTCCTCACAAGGAGTAGCTAGTGAAATGTCTTTAGTACAAGGAAATAAAAGTAGTTTTCAATTCTTAAAAGAAGATAGCGCAGTCAAGTGATGCTGAGAGTCTTTTCCTAAGAAAAACTGTAGTCTTAAAAGATACTTCTGTATGGATTGAAATCACCTAGTATCTGCTTCAAAGTTCAAGACAAGCACTGAGTTTTCTATACCCTTAATCTGACCAGTTTATTGCAATATATTTCAGTAACTCCAAAAATGACTTTCTACAAATAAAAGACCAGATTTTTAAAGGTATTTAGGTGCCTAAGGATCCAGAATAGATGCCTAGTAGGATTTTCAAAAACCTAATCCCTATTGGAGGATCTGTTCTTAAGGGTTAATGGAAATCCACATAAACAGCTCCCGTCTCAGCTTATTCTCTTTGTTGTGTGCAGATACAGGATAAAGTGAATCGAATCCCCCATGGACTCAATCAGCCCTTGAACAGGTAAAGCTCCTATTGTAGTGAGTAGGAGTTTGGTCTGTAAAAGAGATGCCAGAATCAAGCAAGCCCTAAATGGAGATCTCTGCAATACGAAATGCAGTGGGTGAACATAGGATGGGGTTTTAGCTTCTAAACTGAATGCTGTAGCTTTAGCTGGAGAGAGTCTTTAAAAGAAAAATCAACAACCTTGTGTGACAGTCTCTTAGGTGGTAGCAAAGATGAAAACAACTGTCCTTTTTGGGGAAAAGAGAAGAAATTAGTTGCAATGGACTGGAATCATCGGTGTGGTTGTTAAAATCCAACCCTGTTTCCTAGAAGACACAGCGAGACAAACACACACAAGAGAGAAGAGAAAAGAACAACAAAGATAGAAATGCAGCTTCCGTTTCTGGTGTTAACTCTCACTTGCAACCTCACCACTCAGAAAACACAGGCCCAGCACATGGTCTTATTAGCCATGCTGAGACCCAGCAAATTTGTACCAGTGTCAGGCTGTTTAGGGCCTTGCTTTAAGCTGCCTCTTTGTGGTCACAGGTTTACAGCAGTGTTGCAAAATATACACTCTTGGCCTGCTACACCAGACTCTGATTAGACAGAAAGCAAAAAAAGGGAGACAGATAAGAGAAGAAATCAGGTGGGGAAGGAAAGGAACACACAAGGTGTGTGTGTGTGTGTGTTGGGGTGGGTGACAAAGTCTCACGTCCATGGTGATGTTTGGAATTTAGCTGGAACCGGTGAAGGTGGAAATGTCATCTCTCTACCCTGTTCTGGTGAAGATATCTCTCAGGAGTAGGATGAAGAATGTCTGGGGTCCCAGAAGATGGTGGGGATGGCAGCCATGAGGAAGTTCTCTCCTTTCCTTCTCTCACCTTTCTGTGTTTTCCCCCACAAAGACTTTTTTTGAGGGCCCCAAAAAGAAGTGATGGGAAGAATAACTCGTCCCTTCATTATTTTGTCCAACAGCGAGGTCTAATTACTGACACACCAATTCTGGTTCAGTGATTTCAGGTCCCACACTTCTCGTGTTTACCAGGCATGACCTTAACATAGCCCTTGAATGAGATCATTAGGCCTTTTTGTTTGGATTAATTCAGTTTCTCTGGCTCCTTTTTGCACCTTTCCCCATCAACATTTGTTATTATAGGACACTGTGACACTTTATAAACTTTCACTCACTTCTTACAGTGGAGCTCATGATTAGGGTACATTTGTAGGCCCAGTTATCACAACAGGGCCCTGAATGGGGAGCATGGAGAGGCGGGAAGAAGTTGGGGTGTCAGGAATAGAAGGGGGAGTTGGGCTGGTTGCTCTGGGTCAGGAGTAGGTGAATCAAGGACTATGGTGCAGAGGGGGGATGTCGGGGTGCCAGGGATAGAAAGGGGAGTCAGTGTGGGTGCTTTGCTTGGGGAGCTTGTTGCAACTGAGACTCAGTGGGGGAAGTAAGGGGCAGCCAGCTCCAGGCTGGGAAGGTGGTTCGAGTCTCTGTCTCCAGGGATTGCTGCCTTCGTCCCAGACCCGATCACCCCTATTTCTATCTGCTTTCTGACCTGATCGCGGCTCCAGCCTCTCTGGTTCCTGCTCTTGCCTCCACCCCCATCAGCTGTGGAGCCCTGCCCGGCCTGAGTCACCAGTTCAGCCCTCACAGTGCTCACCCCAGGGACATAGAAAGTGGCTTGTGACATGCGCAGTATATTAAAAATTGCTGCATGGCCATGTGTGTGTGAAGTTTACAGGGACCGTTGCAGGCAAATAGTTTAGATGATTTTCAAAATGTCTGTTCTGCAACAGCTCTTGCCTTCTGATGTGCAACCCTGGAAAACTTAAAGGGCATATTTATAGAACAATAATACAGTCACTCCTAAGGAATTCTCATGTTTTAGCTGAATAAAGAGACATTTTGCATGGTGTGGTCTATTATACACACCTAAAAGAGAGACATTTCATTATTAAATATTATCATATTGGCTCATATGCTCCCTCTGCTGGCTGTGTGGTGAGAAGGGGATCAAATTCATGGACAAAATTGGGGGGGGGCCCAGGATGGGGCAAATAACTAAATGCAATATTCCTCCTCAGCCACACTGACTGCCTTCCCTTAACTATCTTCCTCCTCAGCAAAATATGCAAGTGGCTCCTGTGCCATGAAGAAGTGGGCGTGGCTAGAGGTTAAAGGTGGACCCAAGAAGAAACCACACTAACTTCCATGCTCTATCTCAGCTGAAGAAGCTGAAGAGTGGCAATGCTGCCTGAGGGTGGATGCTCCACCCTTCTAGTGTCACAAAGTGCGATGGGGGTCCCTGCAGCAAATGGCATCACAGTTACTGGTCCTGACCTACTGCCAGGCTCTGGGGAGGCGGCAGGTGAGTGCGAAGGGAGAGTCCCTCTCTGTAGTGATCTGATGTTTGCGTGGTTGGAGATCTCCACGGTTCCCTCACCATCGCCTTTTAAGTCTCTGACTGACTGGGAAGGGGAGGAGAATGTGCAGACTCCATGGGTGAAATCCTGTTCTCATTTAAGTCAATCGCAAAACTCCCATTTGACTTCACTGGGGCCTGAATTTCACCCTCGTGTCTTCAGGGAAGCTGTAGTGTATCTTCCTCTATGTATGCTTTTGCACAGGAGGTGAACAGTGAGTTACTTTAATGTGGCTTTGCACTGGCATGGCAAATAGGAAGAGAATTTGGCTAGGCAGCTATTTTTATGGACCCAGAAAATGCCTCATTTATCCTCAGAAAGGCTAGTTATATGATCAAAAAAACAGGTGGAATTTATTACGGTAAAACGGAGCAGTCCCCATTCTGTCATATCCCCTCAGGGCATAAGCAGACTGAAGAAACCCGCTGACCACACTCCACCTGTCCCATCCGTTTAGCTTTTTTCCTCTTCCTTGACTGTTGTTTAAATTATTTTTTTTTTAAATCTCCATGTTTAGAATGTGAGAAAAGAAAATATGTAAAGTGGTTAGTATGAAAGAGAAGAAAGTGGAACACACTAATAGCAGAGCTGTGCTGTTTTGATTCACAGGCAGTATGACAAACCCGTGTTTTGGTTTGATTTGTGTGGATTCACAGCCCTTGACATTCACTTTGAGTTTGGGTTGCCAGCATCTGAAAACTTGAAGCAAAACCTAGCCATGTTTCCAGTAGAGATGAACCAGAACCCTGGATCCAAACTTTGGGGCAAAGGGAGGAATCTGAAAGATAGACAGAGGCATGCAACCAATTCAGATTTGCCTTAGCCAAAACACCAGTTCTGAACACCCTGGAACTATGGAGGATTCAGGATCTGCATTTGGTTCTGCATTATGTGGTTCAGACGTATATCTAGTTCCACATCAAAACCTTGTGAAATCACTGAATGTGGCATAGCAAAACACAAATCCTCCCCAGTACTGGGGGCAGAGAGGAAAAAAGGAAGCAGGTTTCCTCATAATTTAGCTCCGGCTTGTCCAAAATGTTCATGATTCCCATGAAGCAATTTCAATCTTGCTGTATTTTTTTTCTTCAAAAGACCTGGGTCCTATTTCCAGCTCTGCCAACATGGGTAAATCACGTAACCTCCTTGAGTCTTAGTTTTGCGACCTGTAAAATGGGGAGATCCTTTCCTTTCCTGATAAGGTCTAATTATAATTTTTATTAATAGAAAAGATATCTGTTTATATCAACATGTATAGGTTATTGAAAAAGGCCTGTTTGCTTGATCAATCCTGCATTTCTAGTGCACCCCAAATCCACCCCAGAGCGTCACGGATTCTGATACACAGGCAATAGAGGACGTGGCCCTTAGCATAGAGACATACAGCATTTCAGGCAAGGTACCGGAGATTTTTCCTTAAGGAGGCTTTGCTTCAACTTACGACTGATCTTTACATTTAAAAACTGAACAAGTATTAACCCCTCCATATTTTTACTGTGCTGATGGCTCTTATCACCCCTTTGCAGACTCACTGAAGCTGGCGAAGAAAGGATTTGCTGTGCTTTTAACGTTGTAATGAGGAGTAAGTCCCTTGATTTGGTGAGTGAAGGTGGAGCTATTTGATTCCAAACTTGATGGTCATTTCACGATAAGTGATAATTCTAATAATCCCCAGGACCTTTTTGCCTTTGAACTGAACACTTTGCCTGTCTCGACCACCGTTGCCTTTTTGAACTGTCAGTTTGAGAGGATTAGATGCATATTTAGGCTGGGTGAACTCATGAATGAAAATATTTTGCTTGGCAGTTTTTAAAATGCGTCCCCCTCCTTTAAGTGCTGTACCCTTTGGCAACAAGCTCCTTTTCGCCCAGATTACCCCTGTCATTTTGGGAGGTCTTTTCCTGCAGAATAAACAATGGAATTTTAATAATGCAGTGAAATAGAGTCCGGCCCGCTTTATTTATATTTTCTTTATTTCCCCTTATTTATGACTAAATACTTAGTGTGCAGCTCCAGCCGCTCAAAGTTAGGCTTTTCTATTACTTCAAAAGGATGAATTAAGCTTTCGGAGATTTATTTCTCTGGAAAAGGCTACATTGATTCATTTCTTTGAACGCAACCTCATAAAAACAATAAATATCAGAGAAATTAAAAATATGTTGCAGCATCTCTGTCGAAAACTGAAGACACAATGTACACGAGTTATAACAGCTGTCTATTCTATACCTCGCTTTGCAAACAGCTATATTGCAATTGTTCAGTTTATTGAAGTGTTGGCTGAACAGTTCAGCAATCAAATGCAGAGATTGTCCATAAAAATGGGCTTGTTTTTAGCCAGACAGTATTAGCCCATTTATTTTAGATAGACCAAATCTGGAGCTGTGCACTGAACTGTTCAACTCAGGGCTAGTTATTGCAACCTCAGCAAACAGGCATTAGTTAAATTTAAAATGTCATCGTCTCTGAGAAACTGCATGCAGAACATTCCTAGAAATTACACAGCTTAATATTAGGGCCAAAAAATAGTGACATACACAAGCAAAAAGAATTAAGACATAATGAAAAATGAAGCATAAAACTGTTTCAGTCCTTAAATTTAGCCTTTCACCAGACTGGAGAATGGTTTATGTCTTGTACAAATTCTTCTCGGCAACTTTCAGTAAATTTGAAAGTCAGATTTTTCTATGACTCAGGATACATCTATTGTAGCCCTAGACAATGATGCACTGAAGATTATTTTTTTCATGTTGCCAATATATTTTTTCCCCCCAAGAGAAGCCTCTTTTCTATTATTTTTCCCCATGTGTCCACTCCTTCTAACACACCAGCTTCTCAGCCTTGATCAAGGGACTAAGAAACCAGTTTATTAACAGAATATATATAATAAATCTGTTCCAGGGCCTAAATAGCTCACTGGCAGATAAGTTATTGATACTCTGCTGTGTTCAGTTAAGATTGATGGGATATGGTATAAATGGAAAGCAGCCAAATGCATCAGGGGGTCTATGTTTGGATATGGAATAGATGGGGAAGAGTCAGGACTATACGGGAGAGAGGAGGTCTAGCACTACTGGGGGAGGAATTTATCACTGGATGTTATTGGTGTCATTGTGCTATTTTTTTTTAATTGTTGATTGTATCCCCTTTCATTTTAGCCACTACAATAACATTAAAATGCACACAATCTGGCACCCAGCCCATTTTTGTGTTCAGCCAGGAATTTGAAAAAGATGGTGAATACAGCTTCTCCAGATCCTTTCACTGAAAATTATTTTGCTGACAAATTCCTTTTGACAAAAATTTTTTTCACAAAAATTTCTGTTTTTGTCAAAAATGTCTGGGGTTTCATGAAAAAACTCAAAGCCTGAAAACTGATATTTTGGTTCACGTTTTGGCAACCAAAACTCCAGGCTTTTCCATATGCTTCAAAACATTTTGTGGAAATAAATACATTTCTCAGGCAGCCTTCGTTATGAAAGGCATTTATCTTTGGTGTTTACCCTGAGTATATTGTTTTTTCAGCGCTGACCTTGTCAGTAGTTATTAGCATGCAGAGACAACTCAAATGATATAGGCATGGCCTTTGTCTTTAAGTATAACCTTCCATTTGTTTTTTTTTGCAATAGCCAAGGGATATTAGCAAAGCCCAACGGATTGCTCTCTTGTATCTTTGGATAAAGTCATGCACTCCATATAACCTTCCGAAGACAACATACAGTATGGAGCACTGAATGGATCCTAGAGGAACTGTGATCTGCTACTATTACAGTTAAACTTAACAAGTTCAACCATTTTGCTACTCACATATAACTACTGGGCTACTGTATAAAATATCTGCCAAGGATATTACAGCGGTCTCTCTAACTTCCTCCCCTTACAAAATGAAAGGTCAAGAAGCTGTGGGCGCATCGCACATGTCCAATAATGTGATAAAAGTTGCAGAAGGTTTTTGTTGTTGTTGTTATTGTTTGTTTTTGTAATTAACCTCCTTTGACGTTTATTGCAGCCTGGCTTCCTAGAACCCAAGTTGTTTTTGCACCTGTGCTGGCTGACTGAAGTGCACAGCATGATTGTCAGAGATGTCCTCCCCCAAGAATCAGCTTCAGGTGGAGCGGTTATTGCTTATCCGATGTATTCTGTCTAAAATGAAGCATAAATATGCAAGGACAAAGACAGTGCTGCTGGCTACTGTGACCTTTGAGCAACATTTTAGCATCACCTATTGAGGTAAAGAATTTGTTTTAAGTCCTACTGGCTAAAGCTGTTTGAGATGGTGACTGTCCTTCCAGGGGCCAGCAGTACAGTTTGTCGACTGGATTAAGGGACTGCTAAGTTTCGGCTGTTGCATTGTGCGCTGTTTTGAGACGAAGCACAGACACGCTAATGCTCTTTGCTATCCATCTAGAGAGGAGACAGAAAATGTTTTTTTACAGCAGAAAAAGCTGTCAGTTCTTTGTGCTCTCCTGGGAGGCAATCCACAATTCAGAGAGCCTAGAACTGATGGGAAGAAGGGTAATTGGCAAACCACACGAAAAAGAAATGCTGCAATTAGCTTGCTGAGTGGTGAAAAAAGTGAACTACACAAGGAAGAAACAAGAATCCAAGAGCCCTCGAATACTCTGATCAACGGCCCAGTGGCTCAGATCCTTAGCTGGGAGCAAATGCTGCTGCTACGCTGATTTACACCAGTTGAGGACTTGGCTCAAAATTATTTAACCCTTCCCAGAATAAAGACAGAGCCTTTGGAGAGGTATATAAAAGGAGCCACTGCAAGCAGTGGATACTGGTTGGAAAATGAATTTTCTGTCCCATGAAAACCTTTGATATTTTTTGGGGGGAAACTTATCTTGAATTGGGACAAAAAGCCAAAACGTTAAAATTTTTGGCAAAATGAAATTCTGGGAAAAAAATCATTTAAAGTCAATTGAAACATTTCCTTCAAATTCCCTTCTGAGAATGTCAAAACAGGACATTGCAACATTTTAAAAATGATCCCCCCCCATTTTTAAAACAAAATTTCACTGGCATTTATTCAATGAAAAACAGTTCTGATGATTTTTTTTAACCAGCTCTTATATTGATCCCTGCCATGTGACTGTTTGTAGGGCTGATTTACATCATGTGACCGGACCAGGAAATAATGATCAATCTCTTACCAGCACTCCAGCATATCACACCATGAACGCCAGTGGCAGAGGACACTCCAGCTGCACACTCTTACAGCTCTGGACTCTGGCACCCTCCGGCATCACCAGTAATTATGATGAACATCAGGAAGGAGTGGCATAAAGGGCACTGGAATTGAGATAGGGGCTTGCATAGTGATGGGAGAACATAGGGATTTGGATGGTTGAGGGATGATGTGAAGGAAATTAGCAGGAATCTAGAAGGATTAACACAATATTTGTATAGTTCTAAAAATAGAGGCCCAGGGTCTCCAGTAGGATCTGTTCATGTTGTGTTACTCTGGCACTCCAGTGACAGATTCTGGCCATAAATGGTCACCAGAGAATTCTCAGTGTGGACTAGGGGTGGGAGCTGTAGGGGCATGGCGGAGCAGAGCTCCATTTCAACAATTCTTCACTAGCATAAGATCCCCTACGGACCACATGCTGCTAGTGTAAATTAGAGCAGCCCCATAGCTGCTCTTACTGCCACCAGAACTGTGCAGTGCAAGATCAGGGATCAGCAACCGGCTCCTTGACTATTCCCTTCCCACTCCCCATTTCTGTTGTAGGTCTGCTGTACGTAGTGTAGAGAAAACAAAGTTCCATCGAGAATATGTCTAGACTCTGTGTCACTGATTTCTCCTTCAACAGGAAGTCAACCTGCAAGGCCTGACATCTGCTGCTGTGTATATTAGGACTATCCATTCTTCAGTAGCTCAAACCCAGGATGTTTCTGGTTAGGGGACGTAGAGGTCCATACAGTGAGCTGTGATGTAAAATATGTATTTTTTTTTATAGTTTACGATGCACCTATCACCATTCCCTAAATGCATGCAGAAGCATCTCGTGTTTTACATTCTGTCAAAGACCTTTTCTTTCCCTGTCTGCAGTCCTTTGTTTATTTAGACTGATCTTTTCATTATGCACTTATGTACATTTAAAACAAGAGAAAATAGTGTTTTACAATGCTAGCTTCCAAGAACACTGAAAACAAGCCAGAGTTCTACATATAATAGCAGATAAAAATGATTAGAAAAGCTGAGAACAACTCTAGATCTACATATATTCACTTTCTCTTGAGTATCCATTTTAGATCAATTTGATATATTTAAAATACCTAAAAAGATGAAGAGCTAAATCCACGAGGCAATGAAATAGGGAGATTTAATAGGGACTATGAGGTGGCAACCAAGTTAGTAAGGCCTGAGCTATGTGAGTAAGAGGGGGGAATAGATTGTATTACAGGGTCAAATATGACCAAAATAGCACAACCCACCAATTTAGGTCCCAATTTTGCAAACACTTATACACGTAACTTTAGTCACATGATTGAAGTCAAGGACTCATGACTCGATGCATGACAGTAAAGTAGCTTGTGTGCCGTTTGTAGGCCCATCGATTTCAATGGAGTTACACCAATTTACACCAGTTGAGGATCTGTCCCATAATTTGAAGCAGAACACATGTCTCTCTTCCCTGCTCATCTGGGGCAGAGGAGTCAACAGAGATGATGAACCAAACTAGTTTGACAAAGTCTGTTTACCTACAGGCTTAGGTGCTGGACCTAGGGGTGCTGCTGCACCCCCTTGCTTGAAGTGGTTTCCATCATATATAGGGTTAACTGTTTGGTTCAATGGCTCTCAGCACCCCGCTATAAAAATTGTGCCAGCACCTCTGCCTAGAAGTAGGGAGTGCCCTGTCTTTCATAAAAAAAAAAGCCATTTAACTGATGATCCGATAGTCTGCTGGGGGAAAAATATATTCCTCATAAAAGTCCTCTTGATGGGCCTGGCCAAACTTCACAGACAGAATTGAGATTCACCTAATCAAAATTTTATAATCAAAGCTCCTGGGCACTTTAATGAAAAAGAACCACACCAAAATAAAGTAGAAATTGGGGTTTTGGAGTGTGCTTTCCCACATGGTTAATTTACTACATCACCCATCATTACAGTTTATCAGAGAGTCCAATAATTTTAATTAATCAATCCAATAGCTTTAATTTCGATAACGGTTCTATTTCTTGATTTCTGGTCAACCGGGTCAAAGAACATGCTTCATTTTTTAGTTAATTCAAAATGTGAAGCCAGTTCTTTGTTTTCCTTCTAACATCCTCTACCTGCCCTGCTTGCAGTTTAGTCTCAGATATCATAGTTTAATCAATATTAAGTCATCTACATAGTTTAAGTGTTTACTTATGTGCTTTGAATTATTGCTTGCATCAAGAACAACACTGATGCCCCTAATCTGCTTTCACTATGCCCCCAAAACCCTAATTATGTAATTTAGAAAAGGACATTTCCTGGCAGCAGTTCCTCAATTCACTGCAACAACCACTATTGGAATATGGACAAAACAACTTCATAATAGCTAGCACATGTGGACAACTGCTAGAGGGGCAATTAACCCTAGTTTTAGGGTGGGCACTAGTCCATTTTGTTTAATATTTCCAAATGACAGAGCGTTAGTGCAAGCAGAAGTAAAACGCATGCAAAGGCCCAATGTTAATTTGTCCAGCATCCTCCTCTGACATTTCACGGTATCACACTTCAGGTTATTGAAGGCTTTGTTAAAAGAACACAAATATTGTGTATTTATTACAGAAGTAATGGTAATCGGGATACTCTAATTGTACACAATTGTGTACTGCAGCTACAACCAGTAAGTGGCTCCTCAATATATAAGAGCAAATGGCAAACACGCCATTTAACAATGTGCTGTTGCAGTTAGCAGACGCAGTAAGAAAATTCCATTGGAATGCGCTAAGGCTCTGTTTCTGCAACTGGATCTACACAGGACCTGGGAGTAAAGAGAAAGAAGAAGTGAGCTTACTGAGGAGCCCTTGAATGCACCGTTCTAGCTTTCCATTAAAAAGGATTCCTTTTTCTAAAAGTGAATTTAAAGCTTGTGAAAGTTGCTGTCACCACAAGTCAGCTACGTCGTAGGCAGAAGTAACTCCCCTACACTGTGCTGCCAGTGTGTCACATGTCTGAGGTAGACAAATCATATCCGGGGGTGAGAGGTCATTTCAGTTTCCAATCTTATTCAAGCCCTTGACCTCAATGACAAGTCAATTACTCTGTCTGTTTTGTTAGTAGTTATTGTGATGCTAATAGTAACAGGGCAAATTCTGCAGACCCTACTTGAGAAAAGTCCAAAGGAGTTTTCGTTGGGTAAAGTATACAAAACATGGCTCTCTAGTAGTAAAACCGTGGGCCCCTGTCCACTAGGAACTGGAATGAAACTACCAACTAATCTAATATTGGCCACTTAACAGCAATAACTCACCCACTGGCAACTTGAGATGGCTTTGAATTGGTAACACCGCTTTTTGGTGTATTAATGTGATCCCGAGTCACCATTTTTTATGGTTAAATTTATCTTTTCTGAAGATTTCTCCTTTTTCTCTGAAGTGTATGTTCCATTTCCCATATATTGCCAAGCAATGTATTTATATGGCAGTATTTTTCTATTGGAAGAATGCCAAGTTCACAAACTAAGCAAAGAAAACAAGATTTAAGCAATTCTCTATTTCCATAATTTACCCGAGAAGCCCGTATGTACTATTTAAATAAAAGTAGGTGGGTGGAGCTGTACATCAGGGCTGTAAGACAATACAAAAGTATGATAGAGCTAACATTTTCAAAGGCGCGTTTAGGATTTAGAAGTCCTGAAACAAATTCTCATTTATATCTTGACTACATGTGAATGTTCCATGCTTGTAACTACTTCTTCTCTTTCTAGAGTACTGTGACTTCTTTACAATATTAAACATATGAAAATAAAGAGAGAATTTCAGATGAAACCATTATTCTGGGGAAATGATTTAATTCTATTATTAATAGTCACATTTCCATTATTGAGGAGGTAAGTGAAGTTACTTTTGTGACGTAAGATTGCATCAGTTTTCAGTGCTCAGCATGAAAACTTCCAGAGCTGGAACCTAGACTATTCTGAACAAAACACAGGGAAAAATACACATACGTGGATAAATAAAGATAATATAAAATATGAGCATGACAATTTTCTCTATGAGACATATTAAGCCTAACTGAATTCCCCCCACCCCACCATCCTTCATTGCTCTTTTAGG
This sequence comes from Terrapene triunguis, assembly GCF_002925995.2. NCBI lineage: Eukaryota > Metazoa > Chordata > Testudines > Emydidae > Terrapene > Terrapene triunguis. The sequence continues at coordinate 8,875,913 of NW_020664980.1, forward strand.
CTCTGATTCATCAAACGTTTAACTTTAAGCATGTGTGTAGTCTCTTTGAAGCTAACAGAACTGCTTGTGTGCTTAAAGTTTGCTCTGTGTTTGTACAGCACCCAGCACAATTGAGTCCTGGTCAATGAGCCAGGTTCCTAGGCACTGTGATAAATACAAATAAATAATAATAAAGTTATGGATGTGCTTAAGTACTTTGTTTAACGGGAGCCTTCAGCCTGCTCAGGCAAAGCATGATTCTTCCTGTAGTCACAGCTGTGTTTGTTTCAGATGTGTCAAACATCTACTAACTATTGATTTCCATGTGAATTTTCAGGAGCCACAATTTGCAGAAACAAACTGGCTTCTTGATAAAATTTGCTTGTGTGTGCAGCCAGAATCCTGATCAACAGCTTCCATAGAGTCAATATCAAGGTGTTGCTAATCCTCCTGCTAGCTAATGTTTACCAAATAAATAGCCTCATTAGTAAGGGTTGTAAAAGCCTGATAAGGTCCTTCTAATTGAAACCCCCCCACTAACAATCAATGTTTATATTAAATATAATAGAGACACTGAAAAATAAAGTTGATCTAGTTTGCCCAATAATAAAAACACTGTTTAATCTGTTTTACATTCCCATATAAACTAAGGATTTATTCCTAAAGGAAAAGATAGCAACTTATTTTTAGGTCACTATTTCATTTTAGCAAATCAATGTACAAGCTATTAAAACTCCATTTTTCCATGAATGATAAGTGTAATTACATTTCTCTTGCAATAAAAACGAGTTCTTATTAAATGTAAATATTTAAAAATGATTAAAATACATTTGAAGGAAGTTTTACAGCTTTATTTTATATGCTTACATCTGGGTTGCCTTTCCTAAAACACTATACTTTTTGCAGAGTTATTACATTAGTATTTTGAGAAGGACTAACATTCTAATTGTCCCTTGTTTCAATTTTAAACTCATACGTTGTTAGAATTTATTGAATTTCATTGAGTTTATGATTCAGTCAATGCATTACTGTGTTTGGAAAGTATACATATAAGGAAAATAGCAAGGGGAATCCTTTGTCGATTGGAAACACCACACTCACATTCCTTTTCTATCTGTTAGATTTAATATCCAGTTATGGTTTCCTTTGTTCCATTTCCCACTTTATTTTCAAATCAGGAATGCTGTTTCCCTTGATGTTTTCTTTAAACTTTATGTATGGGTTATTCTGATAATAATAAAATGCTAATTTACTACTAGCGGAATGATAATACTTTAACTCCAACAGAAAGATAAATTTCAGTATATGCCCCAATCCCACCATCACTTACATGCACTAGTAACTTTATTCATTGGAATAGCTCCACTGAGTTCAAGTGCAAATGACACACATGCGTATTTGCAAAAGAAATCAGTCACTGTACCAGGATTCTCATGAGTAAGGTATACACAAAAGTAAGGATTTGTAAGATTGAGCCAAAGGAAAATAAAACATTTGTTCCAGGTTGAATCCTTAACACAGCAAATCTTTTCAAATGCATTTCCTCCCTTCCGCAAAGTCCTACTGAATATAATGGAATTTAATAAGCTATCCATACAATTTTGTATATTGCTTTAAAAATTGTGTGGCTGAGGTATATATATTAATTTATGTAGGCTGCATTAAAAAACTTACAAAAAGATATTATTCCCTATTAATTTCTTTAAGTTTTTGATGTAGTTTCTGTTCAACCCCCGCTACATTCTACATGATTTTTCCACTGCTACCACTTTTTTTAAAGGGGAACTTTAAATGTATCACTTGGGAGAAGTTTGGTTTACATGGTACAAAATCATGGATCCTACCAACTCTTACTCATACTTTTCTCCCAGAAGTAGTGCCATTGCGGTCAATTAACTCACTTGTGGGAGCATTTACAGAGTCAGGCTTCAAAAGAGCTTATTTAAGGCCCCTATCCTGCAATGAGATTCATGCAGGCAGACTCTGAACCCCTGCAGAGCCCCTTAAAGTCACTGGCTATATGTCATTGCGAGACGGAGGCCTAAAAATATCACTAAGGTCATACATAAAATGAAGAAACCCCCACCACCAATGTTGGCCAACTTGTTTTAAAAATAATAAACAATTGTCACAAATACTGTCTCTCTCTCCACTGAGCAGGGAATTAGCCAGCCATCAGAACAGCTGGGTTTTTTTCCAGGTTATCTTTACACTATTTTTTTCTCCTTTCAAAATATTAAACGACTTTAGATATTTCAGGATATTGCATTAGGCAACGAGTCAAACAATGTGCACATGTAGCTTTTCCTACATTTTTCTTTGAGAAGGAAATTTCTCTTCAAATAAATCTTCAAAAAATCAGTATTTTCTTTTAAAACAAAACAAAACAAGAGTCTATTTATTTTTTAAATCAACACACAAGAAATCATTGTATAACAATATCTTCCTCGGTTTGGGTTATATCTGATGAAATGAAAATTGCTGTATTGCCAATGATCTCCCTCAAGATAAACCTTTAAAAATAAAGTTTTTTTCTTGGGGAAAAATAAATATTAGCAACACAGAAGGGCTTTGCAATGTGGGTGTTTGTAATTGCTTGTTTAATTAAACTTCTCAAACAAATTTTCTTTCCTTTCTTTTCTTTTACATATTTCTGGTCATGAAAAAAGGTTGGCGAAAGCTAGACCATACATATGTTAGTTTTAATTATGGATGTGTTTTTCCTACTGAGCAATGTGCACCCTTTTGATAAAACAATTGCAGAGCAGCACAAGAAACCTCTTCTGTCTACAGAAGTAATCAGGAATACAACGCAAATATTTGTATGACTTTGTCTCAGGGTCCATTCCTGCTGTCACTGAAGTCGATTTGGCATTACCTTTACTGGGATCAGTAGCAGGATCTGACTGGTATAGGTGCATAGGTATGTGGTAAAATAATTTAAAGTAATCATTCTTCTGGAAATGTTTTAAATGATCTTTAAATGGTATGCGTGTGCCTGTGTACAGAGTAGATGCATATTTATACACATACACACAAAACCCCTTAAGCTAAACATTGGCTAAAGTTTAAGGTTTGTCAATTAATATCAGGCACTTATAGAAGATTCTTTGCTCTCTAACATTGGCCACATCCTGTTCATTTTACTCACAAAAGTAATCTCACTGAAGTCAATTTGTCTAGTCATAGGTATAAATTAAGCAGGATTTAACTCAAATATATCAATAACTTACTAGTATTTGATATTGTAAAAATGCACTTTTTACATGTGTTCCCATCAGTTTCAAATGGCACTTATTAAGACATAGGTAATAACCACCTCCTCAACTATTTAAGTTTCCTGGTTGTCTTTAGACAAACAGTATTGTTTTCCTAAAATAAAATGTTTGTTTTATATACTTAGGTGAAATAGTCCCCTCTGCTGTTTCATGAACCAGCTTCCTAATAATACATTTAATTTTCAAACATAATAAAAATAATAAGAACAAATAATATCTAATAATATGGGGATGTAAAATTAAAAAATATATATAAAATATTTTGTATTCATTTCTCCTTGAAGAATGTATTTGATTTTAAAACTACAGCAGAATGGGCTGGTTTTAACCTTTGGGTTTTGATCTGTTTTAATTTGGTGCCAGCTATTTGCTATAAAAAACATTAAATGTTAGCTAGTCAGAGTTATCATGTATATCTAGTCTTTCTGCTAATTGTCTTTTACTGTGTGATTACCTTAATAACAAAGGTACACAAAACTCATCATGTTAATTGTCTTTAAAGAACAAAGGACTGGATCCAAAGCCATCTGAAGTTATGGGAATTTTTCTATTGACTTTAATAGGCTTTGGATCAGGCCCAAAGTTATTTAACCTCCAGCAACCACAAGCAGACAGGTATTATATTATATTATCTTCAACAAAATATTCCAAAGAACATTGAAAGTTATGACTCCATCTGCTTCTTCAAGATCTGAATCCTACAAATCTCCAACAATATTTCCTAATCTAGCATTTTTCTTTGAATAAATTGTTTACAAACAAACTTTCCCTTGTTTAAGCAGTTCAAAACTGGCTGCCATTTAAAACTGATGTCCCTGACAGAGCTTTACCAACAAACTTTGAAATTCCGTAATACTAGTACACAATCCTTTTCCAGTGAATTTGCATTTCATCAGTTAGTTTTTCCCAGTTCTTCTCTCTGTGCTCTTCACATTGATTTCATTTGTGTTTCCCACCAACAAAGACCTTGAACATTTATACTTCTATGTGGGGCTTGCACTTTAGCTGATACAATTTCTACAGATGTGAAGTTTCATTCCCATTGTAATAATAATTTTTTTTATTATAATAATATATATATATATATATATATTATAATGCCTGCTGTCCAAGGATCTCGAAGTGCTTTGCAGACATTGGATCAAATCTGCTTGTAGTCACACTGAAGTAAGTTCGTCAGGAACTTCCCTGAATCACACTGGTGTAAGGGAAGGTAGAATCTGACCCATTAATTACCACTCACATGAGTGCAAGGTGATATTGTTCTCATTTTAGAGATGGGGAAATTATGGCCCAGACAGGCAGTGCCACACAGTTGATCAGTGGGTGAGCTAGAAAAAGAACCTACCCCTCATGATTCCAAGCTTTGTGCTTTAACCGCTAGACAATACTCCTTTCCTCTGAGCAGTTATATTTTTATCTCTTGACTAGCAGTTGCTAATTCTAGTGTGTCATTACTTGATTGAGGAAACGGGTCACAAACTCACTAAAATTAATCTGCAATAGGCCTCTTGACTGGAGGCCTTAATAAAAATAGCACAGTACATTTTAAAATACATTTAAATAATATACTTAGCATGCACGCTGCTTCTTGATAAGGGATATGAAAGATGAATGCTTTAATCTTTCTGTCTAACCCCTCATTTAGAACTTGCGGTTGGACCTGAAGCTTGCAGATGCAACTTGCACTCTTATTGCAAGGATTTCTGACAGGGCATAACATTACTTAAAACCGAATTAATCACCATTATAACCTTTCTGATAAAACATCTCTTCTTACCACCCAAGCAATTCATTCCCAAGGAATAGTGTGGATAGAGGAGACCCGATCCTGCAGCCCTTACTCCTGTGAGTAAGCATTACAGGGTCTGGCTCAATATTGCTAGTAAAAATTACAGTTAGGAAGTTTGGAGTACAACCTAACTAAGGCCCCGATTCTGCAAACACACCTATGCTTTAAGTATGTGACAAGGCTCATTGACTTCAGTGTTTGCAGGATTAGGTCCGATGGGGCCAAATTCTGCTGTCAGTTGCATTGGTGGAAATCCAAAGTTACTCCATTCACATAAATGGAGTTATTCCAGATTTGCTCTAGTGCAACGGATAGCAGAATTTGACCCTAAGTATTTTATGCAGGGGTTCCATTGATTTAAACGGGAGCGCTGAATATAGGTGACAGCATACAGCCCCAGGTTACTGGCAACTGATTGCTGTAACATAATTATTCTCTGACAAACCAAAAATTTACTGTAATTTTTAACAAAGTTCTAGGTCGGTCAGTTACACCTGTGTAATTTTGGAGTAATTCCAACAAAGTCAAAGGAATTAATCTGGATTTGCAGTGAGAGAACAGTTTGGTGACGGATCTCTCTTTCCCACACTTTAATTATTATTTTTCATATAAATCTCATAATAAATATTTCTGAAGATGAGCGCAGAACTGGTTAAATTTGATGGCTCATCACATAAATTAACTGGCACAGTAATAAAACACAAACTAACAGCAGCTTGAAAAAAGTCCTTGTATTTGCTTTGGAATTTGGAACTATAAAAATGATATAATTTTTGAAAGATGAACTTATATCTATAACCAGCGATTTAAAAATAAGTGTTTTTGACACAGTTGTTAGCAATTTATGTGCCCTGTCCTCCAGTCATAATGCAGGCCAAATTCCAAGCAAAGTCAAAGGGCGTATTTCCCCCATTTGGGCTGTGAGATATGGGCTGAAAATGATAAAGTACTACTCTGAGGCCCAAATGAGGACATATCAGAGCTGAATGAATAATTCAATATTGATTATTTTATGAACTTTGCCTCTTTCTTTTGGTTCAGACCAATTATGATTTACTTGGCTCAATTTATAATCTGGAGAATAGTTTCTGTTAATATTTTTTAGCTCTGTAGCTTGGTCACCATATTTAATCGTTGAAATTCAAGCTGCTTTGGTTGGATACATAGGTTATGTGGGTCATGTTTGTTCCCGGAGTGGATTAACATCACTCTTAGAATCAGGTTCTTGGTGCAAATATAAATTTCCAATGCTATTTCTATTATTTTTTAAAAAAAAGTTTGCTTGTAATTCATTGTTTCTATGAACATGCCCTGCCAGTAAACTGACTAATAAGCAGACTATGTGTTCACAAAATGGGCCAGGCTCAGCTGAAATGAGTTGTGATAAAACTAAAATGAATATGAGTGGAAATTTTACAGTGTTCACCCAGTTCTGGAACAAACACACTGCTTAATCTTGAGAACCTACAGGCTTTCTCCTCAGATATCCCACTCCACTTTATACTTGGCTACCCGCACTCTTCAAACTGTTCTGATTCTACAGCCTTACCAAGGCAAATTCCCAGTAATATCAATGCAAGTTTTGTCAGAGTAAAGAGCTCAGGATCAGATCTAAGATTTACTAAATCCATGGGTGAAAAAATCCTGGCTGCACTGAAATCAATGAAAAAACTCCTGATGACTTTAGTGGAGCCAGTATTTCACCCCATGTGTGTATATTTTGTTATACAGTAATGCATTTCACTAAACTTGCTGATGAAATATCAAACCATTTCATGCATCTTCTCACTTAACAATTTATTTGATAGGGTATTTGGGGATGATTGAGGGTATGATCACAGGAGAGTTAAAGAGACTATTTTGCTGTTTTGATTTGTTGTTTGGCTGAATTAATTCGTTATTTGTATATGATTAATTTTACTGCCAGGAGTGCCAGGTGGTCATCCTTTGCTCTTGCATGTCTAATTAATTGTGAGGAAGCTGAGAATTTTTTTTGAGTGTGAGTTTTTATTTATTGCAATATAAATCTAAAGAAATAAAATAAATACATAAAATATGGAATCAAATAAAATGTACTGAGGTAGAAAAATGTTGCTTTAAGCCCAGCGTCTAAATATTGATTGTGGGTAAAACTCTTATGGATTTAAATCAGTGCAGGATCGGGCTAGCATGGGATTATTTATTTAGCTCTGCATGTAAAAACCTGGCTTTCCCCGTTAGAGCATTCACAATGACTAATGGGATCAATTTTAATTTCTCTAAACCCCCAATTTTTGGTGGGATTTCTAACTTAGATTGAGGACTTTACTTCTGAAATGTTAGGCTTGTGTTCACTGAAATCAGAAACAGCTTTAGTACTTTAGACACAGCATTTGTCTCTGCTGATAGCCTGTTGAAAAAGACCTTGTTCCTTCAGCGAACGAGAGAGCGATTGGTATTTAAACAAGAGGCAGATAATTTAGCATTTAAACAAAATGACAACAAGAGAATGTGCCTGAACTCAGGTGAGTCTTTTCTTCTCTGCTACTCCTGGGGAAAAAATAGTCTACTCTGCCACCTGTTGGCAGACTAAAGGTTGTGAGAAGGGTTGAGACATCAACACTAACTAATCAGGAAGATCTTGGTGTGCAGTGTGGAATGGTTAGCACTTCTTTACTGATTTAGTTTAGAATTTGTATTTTCTCCAGCATCAGAGGGAGCAAATTGTCCACCTTTCCCAGTGAACAAAGAAACAGGCTTATATGGCTAGATATGCTGTTTAAGTAAATAGGGTATCTTTATAATGAATCAAACAGAGAATAACACTAGAATATATCAAGACATTTATATCAAACATATCATGGGAATATTCTTGTTACGATAGGAGAAAAATATATGTACCCGTTTAGATGGATTCATTCCAAATGAAAGGATCAGTCTCTTAAACACTCTGGCCCGATCCTGCAAACACGTAAACATATGCTTAACTTTAAGCAGCTGAACAGTCCCACTGATTTCTGTGGGACTCCCCCACGCAAGAACATTGTTAAGCATGTGCACAAGAGTTTACAAAATTGAGGTTTTACCACTGAGTGGAGTAATCCCAGACAAGCCTGCTAAATAAGTGCAGGATCAGGCCTTATTTAAAACAAAGTATACTTAAGGGTTTCCTGATTTTCTTTAGTTTATTTTCATCCTCTGAGCTGCTAGTGATGTCCCCCAAGATCCCCAGCCCTTCAGGCATGAGATTGCTGGTGAATTGGTATCCTACGCATGACTTTTCTTCTTCTTATGGGCCCGATCTAATTCCCATTGAAATCTATGGGAGTCGGTCCATTGATATTAATGGGCATAAGATCAGACCCTATCAGGGCTGTTTGAATTTTAAACAATTACTGGATACAATGAGGACTTTTTACTAAGCCTTCCCACCCCCAACCGAACAATTATCAAAATCTTAATTTTACATCAGTTATAAAGGAAGAAGAAAAGAAATAAAGAGAGAGAAAAACTCCTTTGCACATAATTTATAGCTACCCTCCCAGCTGGGTATGAGTCATAAAAAACATTTTTGGCTAGTTTCAAACTGGTTTTAAATGTAGTTTTTCAGGACTATCCCTTTCTTACCTGTCCGTCTCCATCTTATACATTAAGACAGTTTTGATTAAGGCATGTGTAGGTACAACAAGCAGGTTCATTGTGTGAGATCAGCGTACAGGATAGCCAGCTGTCTTTTGTGCCATAGTTTGCTCACTGTTCTGGGAAAAAGCAACGAAATATTGGCTACCAACCAGTAATCTTTTGAGTAAACCAGACACAAGCAGCAGAATTTTTTTTTTGCCATGCGGCTCGTCCTTGTATAAGCAAAGTGGGATGTTTCTCAATTCCATATTTGTTTTCGGCGCTGAAACGCTGCACTCATCTGACCTTTGCTTACTGATAATACTTGTACAATTCAGACACTGTGGGGCAAATTCTGTCCTGTTCCATTCCTGCAAGGCCCACTGAACATAAATTCTGCCTTCAGCAACACCCCGTGGAAGCCTATTGAAACAGTGGGTTTGTACTGGTGTACATGAGGACTGAATTTGATCAGCATTTACATTTTAGTAAGGCATGGCCCCCAGCTGCTAAGTTTCAACACAGAGGATCCAAATTTACCCAGGCTTTGAGGGTGTTAGTATCTGGAGTTTAGGTCTGACCCATTGGCGAGGTAAACAAGTTCATATGTGGACCCCAAACTTCCCCAGATGTTTTCCTGCAGGGAATGGGGACTACGTATTATACCCGGTAGATCCCTCAGAGGTGCAGGCCATCACTGGTAAAAGGACTGGGACATCTGAGCAGAAGTCCTGTGCCCCTGCATTTGCCCTGCGCATCCTCTACAGCTTTCCCTGGCAGCCTGAATAAAACCATGCTGCCATCGCTTTCTCTACCTATAGCAGACCCTGGAACCCCCTTTTTGGAGGGTTTCCTAGAGTGGAGGCAGTTCCACACAGAGGTAATACAGTCCCCCTAACCCTTTTTATTTACTTATTATTAATTAATTATTATTATTATTTCCTCTGGAATCTGGACCTTGACCAAGAAATTTGTACCATGACAAAAAAAAATTTTTTTTTGACTACCCCTGCCATACAGCCTGATGTGTAATCCATGGACAGCACTAGGTTAAAACACATTAGGGAACTTTTAACTTGTCCCAGCAGGATCTACACGAACCAATTAATGTGCAACATGTTAGCATGCTTCAGAAATCACCCCTGTAGTGTGCATTGCTGCTCTGTGTAGACAAGCCATAACCTGTATTGTACTGAGCTGAGTGGATCTTAAAATCTTACAACATGGAGAATTAAAGTCGAGCACAATGGACCAAATTCATCCCTAATGTAATGCCAGGGAGATCAGTAGAGCTGGAAAAGGGAAGAGTTTGGTTCAATAAATCTATATCTGTCAAGGAACAGAGTTTTTATGGAGCAGGAGGAATGTTAGAAAAGTCAGTGAAGTTCTAGGACAGTTGGTGCCTTGAATAGACGCCACAAAGAATTGGCAGCTGGCTAATCACAGTGGAAAACAAAAGCTGTCTCTGAAAGAACAAACTGCTTTTCCTTTCTATTCTCTGGGTCAGAAATAAATTATTGACTAAAAGCACCGTTCTCTATCCATCATGCAAATATTGGTGGGCTGCAGTCAATGCAAACTTTAAACACACCTGACACAGGTGGCTGTCGCCTTTCAAATCTGAATGGCTGATGGCCCACTATTCACGCCACAGCAGAAAGGAATTCTTGTGACAAGCAACCTTTCCTCTGTTTATATTTGTTATTCCAGACTCGAGCTATTCATCACAGCGGTAATGAAATTGGCCGGGTCAGTAACCTCACTGAACCTGTAACTCTAAGAGGAGTTTAACTAAACTGTGAAATTAAAACGGGTGGTAAGAGAAGGGGCGGTAGGAAGAATGCACAGAAATTAGAGATGGAGACCTGGCTGAAGGCAAGCATGTTGCTTCGTCATTGTCCTGTTGGCTTGGTGTCTCTAATGGACCCTCTCCCAATCCACCACAAGATAAATAACATGTGGTGTGTTCTTCTGCCAGTGGCTCAGCAGTGACACAAGAACAGAAGTGCATATGTGACAGAAAAATCAGTGGTTGATTTTGTGATATCAGCAGTCAGTTATCTGGTGGGTTTTTCCAAAATTTGTCATAACAGATTCAATGCCATTGCTCTATCTTTCCCTGTAAAACTGTTGAGCTTTGTCTACATGGAAATTGGACTAACCAGATTGGTTTTACTTCACACCTTTTGTTATTTCAGTGCCTGCCTCTGGGTGCAATCCCTTATTTTGGATGAAGAGGGTCCTAATTCAATATAATTTAAGTCAGTAAAAAGTAAACTTGAGTTGTCTGATAAAAGGACATGAAATCTGAAACAAGTGAGTCCACACACCAAAATAACTAAACGGGTGAATTCAAAACAATTTGGTTATTTTGGTTTCAGTTTATGTGCAGATAAATCCTAAAACACTATCAGTGACTGTATTAATTTTCACAGAGGCCAGGGATTGTTCAGGATGGAATTAGCTGCACTGTAACTTCCAGAGCTGACATAGGAACACAGGACATAGGACTGGGAGGGACCTCTTGGGTTATCGAGTCCAGTCCCCTGCTATCACAGGCAACCCCGTCATATAATCCTTGTTCATAAATTTATCAAGCTGCATCTTTAAAGCTAGTTAGGTCGTTTTTCACCCCTGCTACGTCTATTGGGAGGTTGTTCTAGAAACCTCAGAAACCTTCTAATTGCCATCCTAAATTTATTCTTGGACAGTTTATACCCATTTGTTCTTCCACCATTGTTTTTTAGATTAAATAGCTCTTTTCCCTTCTTTGGTGTTTACCCTTCTCATTATTGACTCTTACCCTCCTTATGTATCATATATCCCTTCATAGCCTTCGTTTTGCAAGGCTAAAGAAACTAAGCTCTTTTAATCTCCTCTCCTAAGATAGACTCTCCATTCCCTTGATCCTCCTACTAGTCCTTCTCTATAGTTGTTCCAGTCTGAATTCATCTTTCTGACATGCACAGCTGCTGCAGCAAGTTCATTCCGATTGCTATCTCTACAACAGCTTTTCTTGGTCTTTTCACAGTGCCGAAAGTGTAGTAGTTAGTGGTCCTTCTTGGTGTACAACTGGACTTCACAGGATGACACTAAATGCTAATAAAATGATTCTCTTCTGCAGGATCCTTCTGAGGTACTTCATAGTAACTGTGAAATATCAGTAACCTCATAGATATCTTCCAAGACTTCTGACTGTCAGTTCAGAAAAACCTGTGAGAGTAGGGTCCATTGCAGTGCATGTAGCCTCATCTTTTTTATTTTGTTTGACTCCTGGTTTAAGTTGTGTTTCAGAGCATAGCAGCTTGTGGCAGCTGACTGGGGAAATGAGCCCTCACAGATGGAGAGCACAGGCAAAAAGAAAACGGGAGAAAAATTGAATTGGCTGTATTTAAATTGAATATAAAGTTTATTGTTATATGCTGTATAGCAGCAAAAAGATATTTCTGCTCAATTTGCCCACTGCTGCCCAAAGTGATAGAGATGTGATGTTTCAGCACCAAATAATGTTTTTCCTTATGTGTGAGTAGAACCTGTCTGCAAGCAAAGCAAACCAGTCAGAGGTGTGCAAAACTTCTTTATTCAGCAAGAGATCCTAGGCCGCAACAGGCAGATCAAAAGTGATACATTACAACTTCCGCAGATACAGTGATAAATATGTAAAAGCCACAAATCAGGCACACCACACTGATCAGTAATGGATCCCCATCACCAGGTTCACATCAGACACCACCAATGCACGGATTCAACAGGAATACGCCCAAATCGGTTCAACTTACAGAAAGTCAGAGACAGAGAAAGAGAGAGACAGACGAAGGGAGAGCAGACTACCCTTGTGATATACTGCACTTACAGGACTGCCAAGTGTCACATGACACTCATGCGTTTGGCAACCCTGTTACTCTTACCCACCATACCTCCATCTGGGCTGTGGGAAAGAGCTGTCGTCGCTCTTCTTGGCTGCCAGACGCCACTGTGGTGCCTGCTCTGCAGACAGCTGTGTGGCCTCTCTGCCTCTGCCTTTTACTGTACTGTCCCCACTCTGGTGTGTGGCCTGGGGAGGAGGCAGCGGTGGCAATAAGCAGATAGGAAGGGATGTGAGGAGTGAGGAGGGGCTGGGAAGGGGCAGAGAATAGGGCAAGGGCTGAAAATGGGCAAAATGGAATGCAGGGGCTGAAAAGGGATGGGGCAGAATAGAGAGTTTGATGGAGGGGACGGGGTGGGACGGGGAAGGGAGGGGAAGCTCCCCCAAGCCTGCACAGCCTCAATGACCCTCAAGGTTCTTATTGGCCATCCTACACAACCTGCCTCCCAGGATCTCGCTGTACCAATTACTTCTTCACCTCCCATGGAAGAAGTATATGCTGTAGGTCTGACGGTCCTGGGTAGGAAACCCTGCTGCCACCCATGTGGGGAAAAGCAGAATGTGATCCTGTCACTAAAGACGTCAGTGTACTTGTAATGAAGACCCAGAGAGGAGAAGAATTAAAGTCGCAAAGGCAACCCTCATTCTGGAATGTCCTGTCTTGACTTTACAGCCTTAATATTCTTCTAACATAGTCTCTGTGTGTGAGATAATTATAGGTGGAGCTGGTAATGTTGTTATGATGTTGCACTCCATATTTTTTTTGAAATATACTTATGAGTGTGAATATGATGTAACTGGAATATGCTTTACGCAAAAGGTCTCTGGTAAGGTATCATTACAAAGCTGATGACCTACTGAATATATTCATCCTATTTGTATGCATGTATCATCCTTGTATCTGAAGCTAGAAATATGAAGTATAACTCTGAGGTCCTATTGTAACTATGCAAAGTGCAACAGAGGGTCCTGTGGCACCTTTAAGACTAACAGAAGTATTGGGAGTATAAGCTTTCGTGGGTAAGAACCTCACTTCTTCAGATGCAAGTCAAAGTGTGAGCCATTAATGATGGTTTAGAATCTTGATGACTCCCATTGACTAGGACAATTGGTTGTAAATGGTTTATTTACCGGCAAGCCTTCCTGTGTTCTGGTGAGCCAGCCCAGGAAGAATGGAGGCTGGGGTCTCACAGGACATGTGAACATGTCACCTGATACTGGAATCCATCTTAAACCTGGTGCTTTTCCATTTAGAAGGAGGGGTGGGGACCCAGAGAGACAAAAGATTCCTGCCTTGTGCCAAAGCTATAAAAGAGGGTGGAACAGAACAAAGGAGGCTGCCAGTCATGAGAACACCCCTAGTTTCCACCTAAGATGTCTGTTGGAACTAACCAGGACTGTACAGGGGAAAGGATTGGGCCCAGACTAGGAAGGAGTCTAGTCTGTGAAAGAAGCTTATTGGAACATCTCTGAGGGTGAGATTTTACCTGTAATCAGTTTCTTAATGTATTAGGCTTAGACTTGGGTGTTTTTGCTTTATTTTGCTTGGTGACTTACTTTCTTCTGTCTGTTATTACTTAAAACCACTTAAATCCTACCTTTTATACTTAATAAAATCACGTTTGTTTATTAATGAACCCAGAGTAAGTGATTAATACCTGGGGGAGCAAACAGCTGTGCATATCTCTCTATCAGTGTTATAGAGGGTGGACAATTTATGAGTTTACCCTGTATAAGCTTTATACAGAGTAAAACGGATTTATTTGGGGTTTGGATCCCATTGGGAACTGGGTGTCTGGGTGCTGGAGATAGGTGACCTGCTGAGCAGTTTCTGGTTAAAATCTGAAGCTCTGGGGGCATGGACCAGACCTGGGTTGCAGCAGACTAGTGTGTCTGGCTCAACAAGGCAGGGTTCTGGAGTCCCAAGCTGGCAGGGAAAATGGGCTCAGAGGTAATTTCAGCACGTCAAGTGACAGTCCCAAGGGGGTCTCTATGACCGAACCCTTCACATTTGTCTCTAGTTAAGTTCTTAAGTTAGCATTACTCGGGGACTGGATGCCCCAGGTCACTACCAATGAGCTTCTCAAGAGGCATGCCAGCCCTGTAGTGCCCCTTGCTGGCTAAGCATGGCTCTGCTGAGGCCTGCCTCAGTTTCCCCTTCACTCAGCATCCCTTTAAAAAGTTCACACAGTCCATATATTCAAAACTGTCCCCTTTTTGGGTTCCAATTTATTAAGTCCTGCTCCAAGTCTTTCAAAATGGAACTCAGACCTACAAAGTCTTCATCCCACTTTCAAGTGGGCCCTCCTCCTCCTTGATAAGGACCTGTCCTTTCTTTAACATTCCTTTCTTTCACCCCACTCTCAAGCTGGGCACAGTCCCTCCTCCCCTGAGGGTCTGTCTTCCTGCTCTCCCAGCACCTCATGTCTGGATTTTGGCTTTCTCTACAGCCCTTCCTCGCTGATGTCTCCCTTCTTCTGACTCAGGTGCCTGCAGGAATATTCGTATTTCTTGCAGTGTCAGCAAAAACCTACGGTTACAGATATGGCAATTTCCTGCAATATCTCTGGTAAATATTATTGAATTAAATTTAACTATCTTTGGAGTCCATTGTATTCAATGCAAAAATTAATGTAGTATTGTGGGCCAAGATGATTAAGGACTATTTCAAATACCGTGGCAGACAAGAATAAACTTTTGGGACAATACGTGTGAAGTGGATTTCCTGGCAAATATCTAGGAGGAGTTGAATGCAAATTGCTCCCTCTCCCACAATGTCTGGTTGTGCAAAAACCCAGCCCTTCGATGCTACACCTGGTGATTGTCTGCTGATTACCTTAAGAATACATACGCTTGTTTAGAGAGGGCTGTGTGGTAATTTGTGACTGCTGACAATTATGGTGATTATAGCCTCAGAGGAGAAAGCAAAGCAGGACTGCTTCGGCAGTCGGATTTGCTGGGGAACTATAAGTTTAGGCCGGGAACTGTGCAGCCTGGAAAACCACCAGTCAGGAAAGAGAGACGTGGGTCTCTGCCCAAGAGAGGTGACAGCTGAGGAGCTGGAGCCTACCGTAGGTGCCCTGGCTGGACCATAGACAGGAACTACAGGTGCAGCTGCCCTGAACTGTGACACCCCCCTTGTAGGTGTCTCTCCCTTTATAAAGCCCAGGAGCCTTCCTCAAACCCAACTGGGCAGCAGATGGTCAGTCCAGATGCACTGGACCCCTTCCTCTCTCTTCAAGGGGCCAGCCACCCTGGGACATAGCTACAGAATCTTTCATTTTTAGGTCACCAGTTTGAATACAGACAAGTTCAATAGGGATTAAAAGCAGTGCCTATCTGATGGATCCTCCTTGTTCTGCCCACCCATGGGCATGCGGGTAGAATGAAATTAGTGGAGATGTTTTTAAGGGAGTGGTGTTTCAGACTTGACATTGATACGGGGTGTAAGTGTTACAAATTGGTCTGGGGCGGTGTTTTTTGAGTGGACAGTGTTTCTGGAGTGATGTTGGGTGTGGGGGAAAGAAGAATGAAATGCTCTGTGAGAGAAGGAAGGGGAAAGAGAATTAAATGCTGAGTCTTTTTGACCCTGTCTCCCCTCTATCTCTCTCTGTCTTTATCTGTATCTTGGTGCAAATCTATGAAAATACATGTAAATAAATGCATATTTATGCAGGTTGTGCAAATCTGCAATCTACAGGGACTTCATTCCTAGGCAATTGGCGGGTATAAGCTTTAAAGTTCCTGTTGTTCTATGTAGGCTGGGAAACCTGTTTTAGTTAAAGCTTTTCTTGAGCTGCATTGGGGCTCATGGCTTTTGGCTTTAACTGCTGATTGGTCGAAGGCAAAACTGAACATAAGGAATGACTCAGTAGTAGTTAAGCAAATGTCATCAACTGAAGCATCCTGCACTCCAGCATAGCAGGGTCTGGGCCTCCTCTATCCTTCTTGATTTTTTTACTAGCAGGTGTTCCACAGTGTGTCATGTCTGTTCTGTTTGCCTAGTTGGGTAGATGTGGTGATGAAAATGATAACTTAGTAAATGCAAGATATTTATGAAGAAGTGTGTCCCTTCTGTGCGTTTTGTATGTGTTCTATATAGAGTGAGTTCCTTTGACATTATCACTCAGAAGAGCAGATATTCCTTTGCTAGATTAAGAAGTGCTGTCATTATTTGATTGCGTTGTATTAGAGAGAGTATGTGGGGTGATCATGAAACAAGAAGATCAGGAAAAGGCCCTTGAGCTTAACACACCTTTATCTGCTAAGCTTGTCTCAGTCCTATTTCCCCATTGTTTTTAGTGCATGTCTCAATCTCTTCCTCCTACTTCCATAGAAATCTCTTGCTGTCCCATATGCATTGATATTAGCTGCAACAGACTCACTTGGTTACTGCTTTTGCACTGGAACCAGTTCAATGTGAATTCCTTACTTACTCTTACTCCTCTACCAGCGTGTGACCAGTTTATCTTGCTCACTTTAACTAGCTCCCCTTCGTAATTTTGATGTTACACCATATGGTCTTGAAGCTCCAGTTAGAATAAACTCAACCAGTGTAGCCCTCTTTTCTGCTAAATACTTTGCTAGCTGGGAGTCATCCTGACTGTGCAGAATTGTAAATGTAGGACCTGCTATTTTAGATACATGTGCCTGGTACAAAAATGATATCATAGAATCGTAGAATATCAGGGTTGGAAAGGACCTCAGGAGGTCATCTAGTCTAACCCCCTGCTCAAAGCAGGACCAATTCCCAACTAAATCATCCCAGCCAGGGCTTTGTCAAGCCTGACCTTAAAAACCTCTAAGGAAGGAGATTCCACCACCTCCCTAGGTAACCCTCGTAGTGAAAAAGTTTTTCCTAATATCCAACCTAAACCTCCCCCACTGCAACTTGAGACCATTACGCCTTGTTCTGTCATCAGGTACCACTGAGAACAGTCTAGATCCATCCTCTTTGGAATCCCCTTTCAGGTAGTTGAAGGCAGCTATCAAATCCCCCCTCATTCTTCTCTTCTGCAGACTAAACAATCCCAGTTCCCTCAGCCTCTCCTCATAAGTCATGTGCTCCAGCCCCCTAATCATTTTTGCTGCCCTCCGCTGGACTCTTTCCAATTTTTCCACATCTTTCTTGTAGTGTGGGGCCCAAAACTGGACACAGTACTCCAGATGAGGCCTCACCAATGTCGAATAGAGGGGAATGATCACGTCCCTCGATCTGCTGACAATGCCCCTACTTATACAGCCCAAAATGCCGTTAGCCTTCTTGGCAACAAGGGCACACTATTGACTCATATCCATATCACTCCTACCTATTTCGATTCACTGCCTCCATAGGTGTGTCCTGGTTTCCTTTTAGCCATTTGTATCTTATTCATATGCAGAGTTTAAGGCTTCTGAGATTTTTCTGCAGTGACCCCTGAATCCCTTTGCTCGTCAGAACGATATATCAGCAGTCTGTATAATATCTGTTTGTTTTGGTTTTTTTTGGCCCCAGACTTATTATTTCATGTTTCTCTACATAAATTGCATTTTCCATTCACTGGCCTAGGCACCTGGAAGGTTCAAATCCCTAGTTCCTCGTTATTTGCTCCCTCTCCAATTTCGTATCCTCCACAAACTTTGATATTTTATGTTTGATATTCTCATCCAAATCATTTGCGCGTATTATAAATGAGCATGGCCCCATGGGGTCCTAATTTGGTAACCTCCTTCTGGCTAGGATTACATTTTCATGGTGGCGAACAGGGTTTGAGCGACATGGCTAACTGACACTAAAGCATGTCGCATGGCAATGACCCTTTGCAGTGCACTATTATTGTCAGTGTGGCCCTTTTCATAGGTTGAGGTTCCACATGTCTCACAATGCAGTCCTAGGGCTGAGCTGGGGGAAGATAAGGAAGAGGGGACTGTTAGCTTTACAGTTAGCAAAGCCATTCTTTGTGTAAAGTCCCTTTAACATCTTTCGAAGTGATAAAAAAAAATGATAAAATCTTGTGGGAAATTTTGGTATTTTGACATTTGCTTTTGTCCAGAATTGGGATGGGAAGTTGAAATATCACAACTTTTTGTGGAGTGAAAAGTTCAGAAAAATTCCAGTTCAGGAAAGTCAAAACATTCAGGGTTCTCACGATGCACTGCAGTGGCTCAGCTGCAGGGAGAAGCTACCGTTGATCATGAAGAATATACTCTGGCTGGGGACCTGCTCCTGTTAGGGGAGAATGGAGGCATAAGGTATCCAAACTACAGCTCCCATGAGGAACCATGTGGGTGAGGCGCACACAGAAATTAATGTTGACTTTATCTGAAACAAAACGTTTTTTTTTTCTGATTTTTCCGAGGGAAAAGTCCACTGAAATCGATCTTTTCCTGAGGAAAATTTTGATTTTGATGAAAACCATTTTCCTCACAGGAAAATGTTTCACTCCAAATGTTTTGACCAGCTCTATCCATCTTTGGATTAGAAAGAAGTCAAAGAAGCCAAGTCAGTTTTCAAAAAGGGAAGGGTAGC
This sequence comes from Terrapene triunguis, assembly GCF_002925995.2. NCBI lineage: Eukaryota > Metazoa > Chordata > Testudines > Emydidae > Terrapene > Terrapene triunguis. The sequence goes on from NW_020664980.1 coordinate 8,894,935, forward strand.
ACATAGCCCTGGCATTGTGGCTAGTGGTCCCTCACCCACTAAAAAAAGGTGTAATCTCCAAACCTGGGGATAGGATTATCCTGGGGATATAATTTACACTGCTAGTACATTACTGTTCTCCCATTCCAGAGGCTTTCTAAAGCGGTGGTTCTCAACCAGGGACACGTGTACCCCTGGGGGTATGCAGAGGTTTTCCAGGGGGTACATCCACTCATCTAGATATTTGCCTAGTTTTATAACAGGCTACATAAAAAGCATTAGCAAAGTCAGTACAAACGAAAATTTCATACAGGCAATGACTTGTTTATACTGCTCTTACTGAAATGTAAGTACAATATTTATATTTCAATTGAGTTATTTTATAATTATATGGTGTAAATGAGAAAGTCAGCAACTTTTCAGTCAGAGTGTGCTGTGTCATTTTTGTATTTTTATGTCTGATTTTGTAAGCAAGTCGTTTTAAAGTGAGGTGAAATGCAAGACAAGTCAAACTCCTGAAAGGGGTCCAGTAGTCTGGAAAGGTTGAGAGCCACTGAGTGTTGTGCATGTAGAATGCACTATATGGAATCAAGTTCTATTATCTCTTGAGGCCCTCAACAGGGAAACATCTGAGTGCCTTACTATCATAATGGATTTTAGCCTCACAACACCCCTATCAGATCAGGAAGTATTATCTCCATGTTACAGAGGGAGAATGGAAACATGGCATAGATTAAATGCGTTACCTGAGGTCAGTCAAGAAACTTGTAGCTGAGCTGGACACTGTACCTATTTCTTCTGAATACTAGCCTAGGGCCCAATCCACTAGATCACCCTTTCGTCCTACTCCTCCTCTCTTAATTCAGTTGTCATCATATACACACCCACTCTGCTCTTCTACTAACACCAGATATGAATGTTATAAAGAGAGGATAAAGGGAATACACATAACTGTGCTAAAATAACCTCAAGTTACGATGCAGCATGCTAATGTTGCAATAGCCAGCTGTATTGTAATAAAGGTAGAAATGAGGGCCCTGATCCTCAAAGGCATTTAAGGAGCTTAACTCCCATTGAAATGCTTAAATGATATTCTTGGAGCATCTGGGCCCAAGTCCAAACTCAGATTTCTTATGAATATTGACAGCCACCCCCACACCATGAAAGGAAACAAAGATGTCTCTCCATAAACTGCAAGTTTTATTAACATGTTTGGTTCAAAGCCAAACTGCACTCGGTTGTTTTATCACTGTTTATGCCTGTCTTTCACAGTCTTTATCAGCCATCCAAATCAGACCTCTAAAAACTACTGGAGCTGAATCACACTAACAATGCTTTAATCGTCGGTAGCATCTATAATCAGGCAACCAAAAAGAACTTCGCACTGCTACTTAGAACCCTAACTCAGGATCTTAAAAAGAGGGATTTTGCAAAAGAATTTCCATAATTATCCTCTCCCCTACATCCCCCAGATGTTGCTGTATAAGATATAGGTATCTGTGCAGACTTGAAAAGATCCCTCAGACCTGGCGTCTCTTTAATGGAAGTCTTTAAGAAAAGTGAACTTTTACTTTCAAACTTCCGTATGAAAAACAGATCCATGTTCAGTTTGATACTATTTGCCTCAGGATGATCTCAGCTCTTAAAATATGACGGTTTTAGTCCGATTAAGAGCCTATATCGTTGTTGAAGAGAACGGAGGTGCCTCTTTAATTGCTGCTCAAATCTACCTAACAATTGCCACATGTTGAAGAAGATTTAAGAGTTATTAAATATGAATGCCGCTATTGCTCTCCCCACCAAGAAATCCCTTTGTTTTTAAAACTGGAAAAGACAAAGGAAAGTGGATGAAAAAGTCAAAATGGAAAATCGAAATCTGAAGAGATATGTTCGATTCCCTATGAAAGCCAGAGTCACTGAAGTGAGTTCTTTCTGCAGCAGCATTTGCCAGACCGAGTGGAAAACATTGTCAGCAGGCCTTGTTATTGTATTGGTAGGGATATTTGGAACATGTTTATAGCAGCTGCAGGTTTCCAAATACATCTTATCTGAGATTATTTACAAACAGTTGACTGATAACATGACCAGGGCATGGTGGGAAGAAGCCAATTCTGACTCTTTGGAATTGCATTTAACAATTAAGGCTTTGATTCTGGCGTGTGCAGACTAATTTTGTAGGCCTCTTGATCAAAAGATTACAGAGCAGAACAAGAAGCTATTGTCAGACACTCTGCTCTGGGAAATATCAGCAAACACATAGATAGGTTGCTTCTGTAAGGTTCTCTATAAATCTCTCCTACTCTTTGGCCCCTCAGAAAGGGAGAGGTCCCAAAGTTTGGTTTTCTTTGTCTGTGCCTCCCTAAACAGGACCCTCAAAGGGACAATCTCAAGAATATTTTTAAAAATACAGAGTCTCTAGGATCTTCCCAGGCTCCATAGCCATGTAGGCTGCTACCTAGTCTAAGAGGGAATTGCCCGTTGGGAAGTGTCTGCTGCCTTCCCAAGGGCAAAGTCACTGATTCCATCCAACACAAGGACAATAATCCTCAGCAGCCTAGGAAGGCAGGTTCTTCACTTTCAATCAGCTAGCCAGCGAAGGGTCTTAAAGGGGCAATGCACCCAAAGCCCTCCCCTGGGCTGAAAGCTCCAAAACTGAGCTCACCCACACTGGTGGGAACAACAAGGCCCATGAGGCTGATGGTTTCCTCCACTTCATAAATGGTTATTTATGGGGAAGAGGATGGAGTCCCCCTCACGCGGCTAGGTAAGTGCTCCTCTGCAATAGCATCGCTAACTGAACGCATGTGCCCTCCCTTCATGCATGAGCTGTTCCTCACCAAGGATCAGAGCAGGAAGGACCCTCAATGTGCCGCCACCCTCACCAGCGTAACTTTTTTTTTCATTTTATAAATACAAGACAACTGTCTGTCTTGGATCCGTCTGTCCCCTCACTGGAGTGGGGCAGGGATTTTCAGAGATGGTGCTAGTTTCCACTGCTTGAGCAGCTTCAGCCAGGGAGGAAGGTGAGGCAAACCAAGAGGGTCTGTGTGCTGGGGGTGGAGGGGGTGGGCAAAGAGCTTGTTTATATGAACTCCACTCAAAGCAGGTCCCCTGCTCCCTGCCATGAACTAGGTTATTTTAGGGAATTTTTGCCCATTGTGCATCGTTCTGGTTTGTACCCTAAATCCTGTTCCTGTTGGAGTCACTGGCAAAACTCACGTGGGCAACTAGGCTGGTTGAGTGTGAAGGCTCCCCCACCCCTGCAAACAGCCTTCAGGTGGCCAGGGGCCATTGACTTCAATGACCTTTGGATAAGGCCCAAAGTGCCCCAGAAATCCATATATCTATTCTGCCAACCAAGGACCCAGAGCATGCAGTATGACCAGATTATAGCAATTTTCAGGTAGGTCAAACTGAATATTATATGTTTTATAAATCATAGAATCAAAGAACTGGAAGGGACCTCGAGAGGTCATCTAGTCCAGTCCCCTGCACTCAAGGCAGGACTAAGTATTATCTAGACCTGTCAGGTGTTTGTCTAACTTGTTCTAAAAAATCTCCAATGATGGAGATTCCACAACCTCCCTAGGTAATATAGTCCAGTGCTTAACCACCCTGACAGTTAGGAAGTTTTTCCTAATGTCCAACCTAAACCGCCCTTGCTGCAATTTAAGCCCATTGCTTCTTGTCCTATCCTCAGAGGTTAAGAAAAACAATTTTTCCTCCTCCTTGTAACAACCTTTTACATACTTGAAAACTGTTATGTCCCTTCTCGGTCTTCTCTTTTGAGACTAAACAAACCCATTTTTTTCAATCTTGCCTCATAGGTCATGTTTTCTAGACCTTTAATTATTTTTGTTGCTCTTCTCTGGACTCTCTCCAATTTGTTCACATCTTTCCTGAAATGTGGTGCCCAGAACTGGACATAATACTCCAATTGAGGCCTAATCAGCGCGGAGTAGAGCGGAAGGATTACTTCTCGTGTCTTGCTTACAATACTCCTGCTAATACATCCCAGAATGATGTTTGCTTTTTTTGAAACAGTGTTACATTGTTCACTCAAATTTAGCTTGTGATCTACTATGACCCCCAGATCCCTTTCCGCAGTACTCCTTCCTAGGCAGTCATTTCCCATTTTGCATGTGTGCAACTGATTGTTCCTTCCTAAGAGGAGTACTTTGCATTTGTCCTTATTGAATTTCATCCTGTTTACTTTAGACCATTTCTCCAGTTTGTGCAGATCATTTTGAATTTTAATCCTATCCTCCAAAGCACTTGCACATCCTCCCAGCTTGGTATCATCCACAAACTTTGTAAGTGTACTCTCTATGCCATTATCTAAATCATTGATGAAGATATTGACCAGAACCGGACCCAGAACCGATCCCTGCGGGACCCCACTCGTTATGCCCTTCCAGCATGACTATGAACCACTGATAACTGCTCTCTGGGAATGATTTTCCAACCAGTTATGCACGCACCTAAATGATCTCTTATAATTTATAGAAAGTTTAGGGTATGTCAGATCTGGCACCTAAGTCACCGTATATCCAAGGAAATGCTAAACAGTGATTGTCAATGTGCCATATTTAATTTTCTTGCCTAGATATAAGCCCTCGCCTCCATTTCCATATTTGCTGGAGGATAATTAATATGGATCTTCAACCTCTGACAGTGGGATTTGAAAGTCATGGTAATATTTTTTGTACAATACAGTACTCATTTTTCTACTGTCCAATTTAGCAATCCTCGCCTCTAAGTAGGATGATCTATTTTAGGGCAAGTGACACTTTGGTACAATTTGCAGATATCTGCAGTGTTGCAAAAGAACTAAGTTAAGCCTCCCAAGTTACAAAGGAAAAGCATTTTTCATGTATCCCTTTTGCTCAGCAAACCAAAAACCAACTCATTTTGAAAAAAGAAATCTTGATAGTTGACTATTCAGTGTCTGGTCTCAAGATACACCCTTGTAATCTGGAATAACTCACTGTGCCAGATACTCAGGTACAGTGAATTAGCACTCAGTGCACCTTGCGGGGAGAGGGAGGATGTGGTTTACCATCACCTTTCTGCACACAAACTCCCCTCAATCCAGGGGCAACCAGGAGCCATTTCAGACCTTGTGCAGGGCCGGCTCTGACATTTTTTGCCACCCCAAGCAAAAAAAAAAAAACAGGGCGCAGGGCGGCCGGACCCGGAGGCAAAGCCAAAAAAAACCCCCAAACCCCTGGGCGCAGGGCAGCTGGACCCGGAGGAAAAGCAAAAAAACCCCCAAAACCCTGGGTACAGGGCGTCCGGACCCGGAGGCAAAGCAAAAAAAACAACAACAAAAAACAAACAGAGCAGCCGTGCCGCCCTAGGATTGGACGGAATGCCGCCACTTAGAATCTGCCGCCCCAAGCACAAGCTTGCTCGGCTGGTGCCTGGAGCCGGCCCTGCCCTTGTGCTGGCCTAGAATGATCCCCAAGGGAACTGGTGAAGATTATTGGAATTAATCATACTTCAGCTATGCCCTGTCCTACCCCTATCATGCACCCGACACACACTGTGGGAGAGGGGTGACATATTGCTGACATAGCTAACCAAGGATTCCCCCACAGAGAGGGGGATCCCCAGCTGGCCTGTTAGGTTAGTGGTGCAAAGGGAACTTAGTGGGGCCAAAGACAGTCCACTGACTTTACTGGACTTACATGGGATAACAGAGTAGACTTTACTCCTATAATTTTTTTATTGTTTCAAAAATATTTTAGGTCCACCCCCCCACTTGTGACTGATCACAATTACAGAGAGGGATTTATTGTGGCTGGAAATATATCATATCCTTTGGAGCACTGGTGCAGATGCTCAGGTGAATTGCTAAGGTTGCTTTGCTCCTCTCTGAAACTAACTTACTGCCTAACAGATTTACAGATGCTGCTGCTGTATTGAATTCTCCTGGTGGAGTGGAATTCACTGTGTAACGGGGTCAGCACCCACCTCTTGCGAGCGCCCCCTCTGGTTGGGTGTATCTGCATTCTTTCAGTTCTGGTGACCCCTTACGGTGGCTCTTAGGCACTTTTTTCAGTGACTCAGCCCTCCGGCCAAGTCAAACACTGTATGTGAACCAGAACAGACCCCTTCCGGGGTATACAGTCCACCAGGGCCTATTTCTGTACCCCTCTGGTAGTGTCTCTCTAGCCCTCCCTGGGTTCAGTCTTTAAGTAGTCCTAGAAGCCAGCCAGGAGCCTCTTGCTCCCCTGTCCCTGCCAGGAGACTGTCTTTGGTCCTGCTGCTTTTCCAGCCAGCCTGGCATACAGTCCTTTCTTCTCCAGCTCCAAGCAGCAACTAACTGCTACACTGTTCTGCAGCTCCTTTTATCTGGCCCTCCTGGCCCCTGATTGGCCACTCCCACAGACCCTCTGATTGGTTGATTTCTCGCAACTACTCTAGGCCACTTGGTGGACCTCTCCACTGCTCCTTTCCTGGGATGGGTGTGGCAGAACCCTGAGGCCTTTAGCCGGGGGGCTTTTGGATCTAGTCCACATACTGGTATAGTCATCTTTGTGCCACACCCTCTGGCCCCAGCATGGAGGGTAGAGGAGGAGGGAGGTGTGTAGCCAGAGCATTGCTGTGCCAATTCCCAGGCTCCCTAGGAGCTGTTGCAGCTGGGCATAAATTAGAATGACCTTGAATATTTTAATGCCAGCTTTTTCTTGGTTTCCTTCCCTCTACCTCATCTGCACGGAGCAGAACTCTGGTATAGCTGAGGATCTGGCCACTGGTTCCTACTGTAGGAGGAAGCTTTATCTAGTCATTGGTTGGATAGAATATGGGACTCCTGGATCCTGCCTTTATGTTTCCTCTGAGGGACCACTCTCACAGACCTGATCATGACCTTTTAAAAAATTATTCTGAACAGTGGGACCAGGTTTCAGAACAAAACTCTGTCTTGTAGCTCCTCTTGTTCATCCCCATGGCAGAGCTAGAAGGCTGGAAGAGAGAGTCTTGTGTAATCTCTGCCCAAAAGGAAACAATCAGTGCATTCAGGGAACGTAGTTTAGGAACAAAGCACCCTTCCTGATCTTTTACTATTTGGCTCCGCCCCTGCCCCTAATAATAAAACAGAACCTCAGTTTCTCAGTTAACAATGGTCTGGACGGGGAATTGGTGTTGTTTCTTCTTTTTTTTTGGTGTTTTAAAGAAAACTTTTCAACTTTCATTATTATAAAATTCCAACTTCCAGCTGACCCTTGAATAATTGGTTTAGTTGCAAGGGGTATTTGAGGTCTAAATGGAGCTGATGACATCTGTTTAATTTTAGATGCCTGGAATATGTTCCAAAATTAATGAAATCCACATGTATGACAAAATAATGGCACAATTTTATTTATTAGAAAGGTTAAAAATAATTCTAAACATTTCAAGAAAACAAAGAGGTGAATGGGATTTTTCATTGTTTAAATTGTACTTATTATATTACATTTCAATGAAATGCACTCTTGACCTTAAACAGTTTGGCCAATTTCCTCATCAGCCTCCTTCCGCCTAATTTGCCTTGACATAAGCAAAAAGAAAATAAGTCAAAAATCAAATGCAGTCCTCAGATATTTGGGCTCTGGGTGTTGATTAGAGCAGGATGAGTAATACAAAAAGTGATTCGAGACTATTTATGCAGGAAAATTTAGCAAGTTCCGTTCACTTTTATTTGTGGGGCCACTTTATTGATTATTCACGAGTGCTCGGATGGTCAGTGGGTGTACATGTGTATTCTCTCAGGTCCAAAAAGTGTCAAAAGATTTAGCTAGAATGATTATTCATTTGAAAATCTGTATTTGAAGTGCACAATTTATTATTCTCCTGTTCAATATGTTTTAGAGGGAGGCAGAAACTTTATAATCTCATTTAGGTGACCAATCGCAGATCATGAATGAAGAATAGAGAAAAGTTTATTTTATTTATTTAGCTTTATACACACTCATGCTATAAAAAGAAGTGCTTAGCCTTGGTGCTTGACACTTCTTGACACAGTTAAAGATGCAGTTATACAATTAGACTATTCCAGAAAACTCTCTTTGTCTGGTCATTAACATATAACCCAGCAATGAAAACATGCTTAACAGCTTTATGATTTTTCCAAAAAAGTCCTCCTGAAGTGAACAGCTCATTGGTCACAGAAGTTATCTGGCATATCCTTACAAAACCCACATCCCACCCATAACAATTGAGGAATGGTTCACAGACGATTCTCAAACAGAAAAAAAAGGCCCAGGCCTCAATGCATCAAGGTACTTACGTTTGAGGGGAGTTCTACTGCTTTCAGTGAGACCTCTCATGGGCTTAAAGTTAGACATGAGCCTCGAGTGCTTTGCTGATGGGGGTGGGGGTCTCTGTTTGCAATGGATATTATTCACTATGAATGATTTGGCCAGTTCTAGAGTGTTGATGGGCAACCAGAGGTTTGATTCAGCTAACCTGCCCTCACTGGTGTGAACTTTATCAGCATTCTCCTAACTTTTTGAGCCTGTGCACTTGGCCTTGATATCTTTCAAGAAAAGGTCCATGAGAGTCCCAATGTTTCCTGCCAAATTGATGCTAAGAGTCTCTGGAACTAAGGTGCCACAAGGACTCCTCGTTGGTTTTGCTGATACAGACTAACACGGCTACCCCACTGAAATCTGGAGCTGTTGTTTCTTGTGGAATTTTTGACTACAAAAAATGAAACAAGTACCAGTTAATATATATAGGATAAGATAAGGGAAAAAGAATTGTGTGACTGTGTATAGCACCTTTTGTATTCCAGGCACCTCAAAGCACTTGATAAGCAACCAATGAGACATTAGTGATTGTGCAGGCAAATACGGCAGTTCTCAGGAGCTCAGCAGTAGCTCTCACACAGCCTCAGACATCAGAAAGGAAATGCAACATGATACTACAGACACAGTCTCTCAATCTAATGTTTCAGCTTGGACATGTTTCATATGGAAAGTTTTTGTAAAGGTCTTGTTACTTAAAAAAAACCCCAAATATAATGGATGCATGTCTGCCACTAAGAACCAGAACCTTGGGAGTTTTGTATTCATCAGGAATGTAGTACTGACACTGCAAGCCTCAGTGTTTGCCCTGTTCCCCCGGTAGAGTCGTAAATGTTAGGGGGAGTCTCCTTGCACAATCTTTCCCCCCTTTGTTCTCCTGCATATGAACGGGAATAGTATACCCCTTAATATTAATGGTGGCAAAAACTAGCAGAAGCTGGGACAAGGGAGTATTTCTTCTTGGTACCTGTGTCTGGGAAGGTTCTCTGAACCAGCATGCCAATTCATTGCATTACACATCTTTTTTTTCTTAAGTGATTTGCTGTTACTGTTTCTCACATGACTATTTCCCTCATTTAGATGCTTTGGCATAAAAGCTATCAGCAGCCTGAGGAGATGCCCCAATAGATCACAGCCAGGCAACCAGAGTCAAGACAAACGGAGACTATGAAAGGACCAGTTGCAAATACTAATATGTTAATGATTTTCAAGCATATCTTTTATAGCTTCATTTACGAGGTGCTCGAGAGAGTTTCTTGTGAACAAGCCAAGGGCACTCTGGAGCCTCCTAAAGCCTTTTAAAAATGGTGTTTTGTTTAGGCTACCAAAATACGGTATGAGAGAATATCCCGAGGTGTTTGATTGCTATCTATTCTAGTCACTTTTTATTTTGCCTTCTATTTCTGGTAGGTGCTAATAGCATTAACCAGGACTTACAATCATTCTTGGAAATCTCATTCCAGCTCTGCCTAGTTGTAGAATATAGAATTTTAAAAAGCTCATGCCATGGCTATGAAAGAGCAACTCTGCAAAATTCCAATCAGTGGAACTGTTCCGAATGGTGATTAACCCAGCTATTCCTGGTTGTTTGAATGCAGCAACAAAATGGAGCATTTCTAATAGTGAGGAGTTTTAAAATGATTTTGCAGATAAAATTGCTCAAACCCCGATCAAGTTGTCTGCATTTGCGATGTAAGAATCTTACAGGGGGACTCTACTTAAGTTTGTTCTGGTGTTGCTTGCTGTTGGATTGAAGTGTCTGTGAGCTATGATCTGCAAATGAAATGCATGTCCTTCCTGTCTGACAAAAGCAACTGAGGAGATAAGGATTAGAGCTGCCATAGGAGTAGGTTTTCAATGCCTCTCTCGGGGAAGGGTAGATGCTAGCTTAAAGAACCATCTCTTGACACTGACAGTCTCATCCTTGGGTCTGATCGCTTTTTAGGGAAAAATTGTTGAAGAAACAGTTCTGTCTCTTTCTGCTGTGTCTTCTGGCACCTCTTATGACCAGGATTGGGGGAAGTCCATATATATATATATATATATATAAATTCTTTGCATACCACAACAGTAATCCTCACTTGTCTGCCTTCGCAATAGAGTATATGGCCCTGGGTATACAGATGGCCTTGACACAGGAGCCGTTAACAGAGTATTCATAGAGGCCTCCATGGCTTAGCGCAGGGATCGGCAACCTTTTAGAAGTGGTGTGCTGAGTCTTCATTTATTCATTCTGATTTAAGGTTTCGTGTGCCAGTAACACATTTTAACGTTTTTAGAAGGTCTCTTTCTATAAGTCTATAATATATAACTAAACTATTGTTGTATGTAAAGTAAATAAGGCTTTTAAAATGTTTAAGAAGCTTCATTTAAAATTAAATTAAAATGCAGAACCCCCCAGACCGGTGGCCAGGACCCGGGCAGTGTGAGTGCCACTGAAAATCAGCTCGCGTGTCGCCTTCGGCACGCGTGCCATAGGTTGCCTACCCCTGGCTTAGCGGATAATATGGTGTCTGGCTTCTCTTTATCCATGTAACATATACAGCACTGGTGTAATGGAGCAGCTTTGTAACAGCAGATAATTCTCTGTGCCAGTTGAATATTTGGCTTCTTTGCTGAGATTGTTATTAAGGATGCTAATTCTGATGTAGATGCCTGTCTACTTTAGTGCCTGGTCTAATGCAGCTCACTAACTGAATTTACAAAGGCCATCAAACAGCTGTAAAAAGTTCCCATGCCATTTAGACTCCACTAGCCTGTACTACATTTGAACCAGTGCCTTAAAGGTGAAAGGCTCTCTATCATGTTCCCAAATCTCCTGAATCATCTAGTTATCCAGCAAGGTGCATTTTCAGATGTGTGAAGACAGAATCTGTCTTCACACAACTCCCATCTACTTTTGTGTGTGAGGCAAAAATCTGGTCCTGGGTGCCATGAAAATCTGTTAAGTTTTTGAGAACCAGTGACTTACCATTAGCAGTAGATGAGGACTAACCTGACAAATACACAAAAGATTGGTAAAATCAGGATGATCAACAGCATTCTGGAAGCTGGTTTTATTTGCTATACTTCTATTTGATAACAAAGTAATAATATTTAACCATACTTTATTGGACATTTTTCTGTCGTACAGGTGCTGAGCTTTAGATAACTGTGTTATGTGACTCAGTACTTAACCTTATCATTCAGTCATTTTTAGCTCAGTTGACAGAAGGATCATTGGTGTAGCTGTAATTGGAGTTTACAATGTTTGCAAGTATTAGGTGACTTGTAGCTTAATGCCATAACTATAGGGACAATAAATTACACAGTCATTAGGGGGCTTTAGCTATTCATATGGCATTAAGCATAAAGAGAGACAGTAACATTAATCTAATAACACATAAAATCTATGTTCCAATTAAAACCATAATAGGATAGACTCAGCATTACATTACAGCCGCTCATGAATTTCACTGCTTAGAAATTATTACCGTACAATCATGGTTTCAAAGATTTGCACATAGGGATAATAAATTCTTGCAAGCGGGTTTAGGAGGAAGCGTTGCAAGCCCATGGAGAAATATTTGTGTTTTAGAGCTGTGAAAATTCAACTAGTGAGCAAAGGTTTGGAGGGCTATTGGGTTTTTATTAATTTTTTTATTCTCCAAATTTGGCAGGCTCCCTTGACCAAGCTTCATTAAAAACAATTGAGTCAACAAAAAAGCAGTCAAAAATAATGGTTAGAGGCTTTATCCTCTTCTAGAGGCAGTTCTGCCCCCTACATATGGCTGTTAGCACTCCTATGTACTTGGGATATTTCTGTTGTTGAGAACTGCTTAAATCATCTTGCTTTTAAATCCCAATCTGCATTCTGTCTCTGGACATGTATGGGTTTTTCGACAAGGCTGACTTGAAGGGGGGAGGAGGGCAGAAGTGAAGGGGCAGGAGACTGTGGTAATGTAGGAAGAATTTGTCTCATGAGCAGTCTAGTGCATTCTCCACTCCTGTCCTCATACACTATTTGCAATCCCCAGCAACATCGCTGGGGACTGAGGAAGGTTCACAGCTGCTAAAAATACGTATAAAGAGGTCAAAATAATCAGTGTATCTTCATTAAGTCAAGAGTACATGTCATTTATGTTTTAAGGTCCTGATCAGGAACTGCTTAAGCACATGCTTAACTTCAAGCCCCTATTTAAGGTCAATTGACTCCAATGGAACTTAACCCTGGGATTTTGGATAGGGATATAATTCAGAATCAGGGCCCAATTCTGTATTTGTCATTCAGGCTTCCCTGTTCACCCGCCAATCTCTTCACCCCTGGGGGGTTAAAACTACAGGAACTTTACAATTATTTAAAAAACAGAAACATAACATTTGCTTCCTTGGTCACTCTTAAAATCCTCCCCTCCCACATTACCTGACTTAAATCCAGGTTGTCAAAACTATTATAAAGATGTTTTGAGAGATTAGACATTTGCATCACAATTATAAAGAGCCTATTTGAAGTGTGTCTAATCGGACTAAAATTTATAATCTCTCAAATGTTGTTTCATAACAAGGTGAATTACTGAGGACTTAATTTCTGGTTATTAGGAGATTAGAAAAGAGAGTTAAAGATGCCCAATGGGTAAATTCAAGGACTTCAAACACCTATTACAAAACAAATTACCAGTTTTCAAAAATGATTTAAAAAAAGGAATGGTTATAAGGATTTTCCTGAGGCATCTTTTTTTTTTAAAAACAAAAAACATCCTTTGAAACTCTTGGCTAAGCAGTTTGGGTCCTGGTGGGTCTCTCACAGAGGAGCAGTGGCTGCACCAGTTCATTGGGTCTCTGGGATTAGCACCACGATGGTAGCAGAAAACAGAGATGTCCCCCACCTCCCAACCATATTTATGACCCTGTGTCCATATACCACAATTGTCAATATGGGCTGTGCCAAAGAGAGAGGGCAGAATCTGCTCCTTACATGCTGTATGAAGATACACATGCATCCCAATCCCCTCCTAGATGGTCTGCATCTTATTACGCCGAAGAAGAAAATGCTGAGAGTCTCCAATAGGTGTGACACCATTCCACAGGCATGTTTTTAAACACTGGATTACCTGGGCTTTCTCCATACCAGGGCCGCCCAGAGGATTCAGGGGGCCTGGGGCAAAGCAATTTCGGGGGCCCCTTCCATAAAAAAAGTTGCAATACTATAGAATACTATATTCTCGTGGGGGCGCCTGTGGGGCCCGGGGCAAATTGCCCCACTTGCCCCCCCCCGGGCAACCTTGCTCCACACACACTCCCTTCTCTCAGCTCCTCTACTCTCTTGAGCTTACTCAGTGCTTTCTACCTGGTCTCCTCTCTTCTATTCCGCGGGACAGATACAGTAATCTTTGCTCACGTGAGTAGCCCTGCCCAAGTCAAGGGGACTGTATGTGACTAAGCTTTGTAAGACCAGGTCCTCTATTGAGTTCAGAATAAGATGGAGGAGGGCATATGCTGCCTTTGGAACCGTTCCCCTCCTCAATTCCATTAGCAGACATTAGAAGTGGATACAGAGCTAGAGGACTATCTATAGCTGTGAGCTAGCAGCCCAGCTCACCAGCCACCTACTCTCAACAGTGTCAGGATCTCCGTGCCTTTTCTTCAGGGACTGAGTTTTATTTCTCAGAATGAGACTGTTCTGTAGATAAGCCATGCCCTTTCTCCTGCAGGCGTCTCTATGCTCTCTGCAGATCCCTGCCTGGCGAGCTAAGGCAGCTCTTTCTAATCCCTTCTGCTGGGGCTTTCCTTCCACACACTAGCTTCCAACCTTCTTAGCCTGCTCCCTAGAGGGTTGAATTCCCAAGCCATCTGCCTGGGAACTAAAGAGAGTCTCTTCTTCTTCTCTCATCTCCTCCCTGAGCTTAAGCTGCCTTTTATATCCCAGCAAGCCAGGCTCCAAGTCACATGCTTCTACCACATTATCCAGGATTTATTCTCTTCACCTGGGAAGGTGGGCTGAGTCTGGTACAGGGTGCAGCTGAGCCTCACCCACTCACTCTGTGACAATAGCTTTAGCAGCCTTATTCTGTAGTTGAGGCTTTATGCAGGCAGAATAATTCAGAGAATGCTGGTCAGCAGCAAACCCCCTCCCCCCTGGCCACATGCCTTCATATGGTACATAATTTAGCCATTTAAGTACAATCTGCCCAGTTTCTCTGTACAAAAGTTGCTGGCATATAATAACAATAAGTGGGGAACAGTCAATAGTGCACAGAAAAAAGTTATGATCGCTGAAGGAAGCATACGCAACTATCTTCCAATGGAAAAATTATATCTTCTTGCATCTCCAGAAATTATTTATTCTGTCATAACAGTGCAGTCTCCCCACTCCTCCTCATAAGCCCTCCCTCCTTCTCCACTAATGGTTTACAATTTAACTGTATATACTGATGTAAATCATGTCACCTTCTCTCTGAATTATATAAAATAATTCATACCAAAGAAGGGTTTTTAATGCTGGAATTAATCTGGTTCTTTCCATTACACTGAGCAAGAATAAAAGCCAGATACAAATTTGGCTTTCTAGTTTGGAGGGGGAAAATTGTAGCTATTTTATATAGGATACCTGAAACGCCTTTTGTTCATAAATTGGTTTGCAAGATCTTGGGGGAATGTACATTGGTTCAGACTCTCTGCTAATATAAACCAATATCACTCCAGTGAAGTCAATGGAGCTATCCTGATTTATCCCAGCGGAAGTCTTTTTATTTGTCTGTAAAGTGCCATGCAGATGTATGGCACTGTAGAAGTAGTAAATAATAATAATACTAACATAAAAATAGATAATAATGGTTCTTGTAGGATCAAATCACTCTTTAGATTAGTTTTCAATTTTTCAATAAACCTGCTGTGACAGTGTACTCCATAAGGCTTTATGGGGGGGTGCTTATAAATGTATATATGACATAACTGGAATATGTCTTGTGCTGCCTGTGCCATGTAACATATCTCTGTAAAGGTTATGGTTTACTGTATCTATTCATCCTATTTGTATATATATATATCATTTTCTACTTGAGGTTAAGAATATGGGCTGTATGCTTGCTTGGTTTCTAAGTAAGCTTTGTGAGGTATTTGGTCAGCTTCTTTAGGAAGGAATTTGCAAGGTTAAGTACCTGATCAGGAAACACTTGGGGAACAATGCATCTTGGAATGCTCCAATCCACGTAAGAAGTCTTCCTGGAGACATACAAGATACCATGTGGACAATGGCTTCGGCCTGTAAAGACTGAGTCATGCAGGGACATGTGACTTGCCCAGGTGACTCCAGAACTCCGTCTTGGAGCTGGACTTTGCATAGGAGGGGGGTCTCCACCCACAAGAGAAAGTCTATTTAAACCCGTGGGAGACCCCTCCATTTTGTCTTCAGCTGGCTAAAGAAGGAGCCTCTCCATCCCCCCAGGATACTTGAAGGAAACTGGAACAAAGGACTGTAACTACAGGGGTGTGAGTGATTGCTGGACCCAGGCTAAAAGGAGATTAGCCTGTAAAAGGAAGCATTCTGGAACTGGTGAGGATCTTATCTGTATTTAGTTTGATTAGACATAGATTTGCGCATTTTATTTTATTTTGCTTGGTGACTTAGTTTGTTCTGTCTATTACCACTTGGAACCACTTAAATCCTATTTTCTGTATTTAATAAAATCACTTTTTATTTAGTAATTTACTCAGAGTATGTATTAATACCTGGGGGAGCAAACAACTGTGCATATCTCTCTATCAGTGTTATAGAGGGCGAACAATTTATGAGTTTGCCCTGCATAAGCTTTATGCAGGGTAAAACGGATTTATTTGGGTTTAGACCCCATTGGGAGTTGGGCATCTGAGTGCTAAAGACAAGCACACTTTTGTGAGCTGTTTTCAGGTAAACTTGCAGCTTTGGGGCAAGTGATTCAGACCCTGGGTCTGTGTTGGAGCAGACGGGAGTGTCTGGCTCAGCAAGACAGGGTGCTGGAGTCCTGAGCTGGCAGGGAAAACAGAAGCAGGGGTAGTCTTGGTACGTCAGGTGGCAGCTCCCACGGGGGTTTCTGTGATCTAACCCGTCACACCTGCTAAATCAAAACAAGCATTTGGTTGTTTAATATCAAGTCCAAATAGTGAAAACACACACATACACACACACACACACACAGAGTAAACTATGCAGGATTTTTTGATGCTTATCACTTTTAGGCCCAGATCCTCAGCTGAGGTGAATGGAGCCAGGCCAAATTACACTAGTTTATGATCTGGCATATTGTACTGCTCATCTGTAAAGCACATTAATAAACATTGATTAATTAATCCTTACATTTAATCCTCACAATACCCCTTTGGGAGAGGAAGCTAGGTAGGTATCTGTGACCGGGGTCCCAGGGGAGCCAACTGAGGTCACTCAATTAGGATGAACTGCAAAGAATGGGGCAGACAATCCCCAAAGCTGGTGGATATTCCAATACTTAGATTTACCAAGCCAGCATAAAACAGCCTCTATAACACCTCATTGGTTACCCAGAAGCCAACAACACAGTTCCCTTAAAGTAACCTAGCCTCAGGCCTCCACCCAGACACCCAACTTGGGGTCACGTGGGGAGCGGGGCGGGGAGGAATCACGTTAGGGGGTCATTTGGGGGACGGGGACGAGTCACATGGGGAGGTCATGTGCCCCACTGTAGCTGGTGTCCCCTTTATGTCCCTCCCACTAGTCGCCTCTGCACCCAAGTCAAATATGATGAGGATTACTGAAAATCTTATACATCATATAAAAAAGTTCTACCAATTCCAAAGGATCAGACACATTACCTCCCAGGTTAATGAATATTTCAGATATTACCCAAATACACGCTTACAGCCAATTCTTATTAACTAAACTAAAATATATTTTAAAAGAAAATAGAGAGCGTTGGTTAAAAGATCAGTATACATACAGACATGAATACAATTCTTGAGGTTAAGATTCATAGCAGAGAAGGTGAGCTTTGTAGTTGCAAAGATTTCTTTCAGAAATAGTCCATAGGTGATAGTCCCATGTTTATATTCAGGGTGGTGCAGTCAGGACTGGGATCTCAGTCCTTATGGCTAAGGCTTCCCCTGCATGAAGCCACAAGCAGATCTGAGACGACAGGATCAGGACCCAGTGGTCTTTTATACCAGTGTTTCCCAAACTTGGGATGCCGCTCATGTAGGGAAAGCCACTGGCGGGCCGGTTTGTTTACCTGCCGCGTCCGCAGGTCCGGCCGATCGCGGCTCCCCTGGCTGCGGTTCGCTGCTCCAGGCCAATGGGAGCTGCTGGAAGTGGCGGTCAGTACGTCCCTCAGCCCGTGCCACTTCCAGCAGCTCCCACTGGCCTGGAGCAGCGAACCG
>NW_020664980.1:8912967-8933972 GCF_002925995.2 Terrapene triunguis
AATGGGAGCTGCTGGAAGTGGCGGTCAGTACGTCCCTCGGCCCGTGCCACTTCCAGCAGCTCCCACTGGCCTGGAGCAGCGAACCGCGGCCAGTGGGAGCTGCGATCGGCCGGACCTGCGGACGTGGCAGGTAAACAAACCAGCCCGGCCCGCCAGTGGCTTTCCCTACACAAGCGGCATCCCAAGTTTGGGAAACACTGTTTTATACATTTTCAGGCCCTCTTGTGATAGCTCGGCGTCCTTAGGCAAACAATAGGCACTCATGGGGACTTTGAAGTGGACCCATTTCCTAAACATCACCGGTAATTATTCACACAGATTAACATAAGGCAATTGCCTATTTTTCCACCATTCGCAGATGATTTGCTATACATTTCAAAGAGAGACAAATACAGCGATATCCTATGTTTACAGTTCATTTAAATGTTAAGATGTCCTTTTGATCTCTGAATTAACAGAATACAGCATAGACAGGGACTGTTTGATTACATTGTTGACCTCTACCAATATATATGTAAACACACAAAAACACAAACATTATCTACCCATATGTCTTTAAGGGTTGAATTTGAGTCATTTAACCTGCAGGATGCTTAACCCTTGCTGGTCATGCGTCGCAGTATTACTATCCCCATTTTAAAAATGGGGAACAGAAGTAATAGGTTGGAGACTTGCCCAAAGCTCCAGGGGCTGTAAATGTCACATTCAGGATTTGGAACCTTGGGTCCCAGGCTTGTGCTCAGACCACTACTCAGTCTAACGCACACCATTTTGATCAATATTATGAGCAAGACATTCTAACTGCTGTACAGATGAGCAAAATGCGTCAAACAAATCCTATGCACTTAACCTTTAATGACACGGTAGGGCCCACAGAGTTAGAGGAAATCATCTTGCAGTCTCTGACATCCTCATGCTTATTCAGGATATTTCCAACTATCTTTTTAATGAGCTAAATTTTAATTGTCTGTATTTTCCCAAACGCTAGCCCACATGGCTGACTGATTTGCATGTAAGACCTGATTTTAAAATGTGGGCATGTCAGCAGGTATTGGATATTTGAATAGGCCACTGCACATGTGAAATGGGGGTCTTGCGAACCTTTTCCCACTCTGACCATCAGGAGCGGCGCCAGGGTTTTTGGCGCCCTAGGCGGGGGTCCTTCCGCGCTCCCAGTCGTCGTCGGCAATTTGGCGGGGGGGTCCTTCCGCTCTCCTGGTCTCCGGGGCACTTTGGCGGCGGGTCCCAGAGCGAGTGAAGGACCCGCCGCAGAATTGCAGCTGAAGACCCGGAGCGCAGAAGGACCCCCCGCTGCTGAATTGCCGCCGAGGGTGGCAAAATGCCGCCCCCCGCAAATCCTGGTGCCCTAGGCGACCGCCTAGGTCGCCTAAATGGAAGCGCCGGCCCTGCTTACTATCTAAATTTGAGATTTAGATATCTGATTTAGGTGGCCACATCTGCAAATCTGGCCCACAAAACACAAGACCTAAACAAGCTCATTAAATGTGAGGTTATGCTTGCCTAATTATGGTACTCCATGGAGAGGTAATTGCTTGGACTTCCTGGAGAGAAACAGACATAGATCCATTACAGGGCAGGAGACTATTCAATTGTATGTGACTGTATTTGTAGGCATAAAATACACACGAACCCCTTGATGTTGGCTATCTTTGTTGCACCTTTTAATGCCAGAAATGGGACCATCCAAGAATTCTGGCACCAGGCATTAATATTATATAGCATGACTTTAGAACTCCCTTTGGTTGTATCTCCTCCTTTTCCTGTCACTTTAAATGTTTTATTGATTAAGACCTAGATTACTTAACCTAAAGCCCTGTGTTTACATTTAGCCAAGGTAAGTTACGAGTCATGAGTAATCCTTTTGATCCGAAGGTTGCTATGGGTCACGAGAGAAATGAGTTGAGTTATAAGATCCTAGCAAGCCATTTGTGTGTACAGAAGAATAAATTATATAAAATTCTCCTTTAGAAAGTCTCAGTGACAGCTTACTTCATTTCTGTTTGACCAGCAAATGTTGTTTGTTTTTTCCTTCTAAAACCTAAACATATTAGTAATGACTGACTCAAACATGGTCATTGGTGTTTGCAGTCAGCTGAATTACCTTCCTAGCAGCGCTTTCATCTAGCAAGAAATGCCAGTGTTTGGCTCCGGTTAGACAGTGTTTCGTATGGCCTGATCTTGCAAAAATAACTGAGTAACTTGACTCCTGTGAGTTAGTCCCATTAAAATCAAAATAGACTTATGGTGTATAAGATTTTGCAGATCTGGCCCATAGTGTGTTACTAGTAGAGAAATATAAAGTTGCACTCTAAATCTTCAGAATCTGACCTAGGAACTAATTCTGTGAAATGCAGTAACTAACAGGATTTGTATGTGCATGCATGAAAATTCCCCCATAAATGACATCCAGGAAGAGTATCAGCACAGTAAATAATTTCACTTTTCAGGGATGTCAGGTGTGCAGAACCTTAAATGTGATAGATTCTTCCTTTCAGATCTTTGCTGCTCCAGGTTCCAGTTAAACGAGGAGCTGAACCCCGCAACTTCCACTGAAATCTTGTAGGCGTGGGTTCCAAGTTTGCATGAGCCTTCGTGCCCCTTCAAACCAGAATTTTGGAGACCCAAAGACTCTCTCTTTTTCCTGTGTCCACATCCAATCTCAACTGAAATTAGTTTCATGTATAATACACTAAGAAAACAATTTACTTTCTTCTGTGTAATTTAGTTAAAATTTTTAAATATTACTAAATTTCCAAGAAATTGCCCGAGTTTTTATTTTGGAAATTGTATGTATGTCATGGCTTCTACTGGGTGTGTTTCCATGCAGTGATATTTTAGATCAAACTGATCTAGCTACTGCTGTGCTATAAGATAACTTTCTTAGATAGTCACATACCAAAATCCTATAGAAGATGTAAAGACTGATGTTACTTACGCTGTGGTACTAGTACATCCAAATGGGTTGAACGAAAGCTGCATACACAGCATCACAGACTGCCATCTATTTAGTTAATCTGACATTGTATAGTAACTACTGGGCCCGTAGAGATTTGCTAGGTTAGTTTGAATCTGAGACTCATGATGGTCATCAGAACACATATGATGAGTCCCAGATGTTTGACACTAGTGGATTACTAAGGAAAGCAAATAGAGAGAATAATTCTTTTAAGGAGCTTTACCCCCCACCCCCACCCCAAGAGCCAGCCTGGTCTGCTTTAGGTTGCTAACTTGCTAAGAGATGAGTGAAGGTCTGTTCATATCCAGATAAGTGTGGGGGACCTGGGGCTGTAAAATCATTAAATTAAAAGCTCCATCTTTCTGCAGGTCAGGACTGTAGATCACATGGACTATTCAATTGTGTCATCTGAGCATGTATAATTCCAGACTCTGAGCCATCTCAACAAAATTAGATTTTGTACCAGCTCAGTTCCTTGGTTGAAAAAGCAGTCTAATTAAAGAAACTACATTTCTATGGATGGGGAACATCAGACATCCTGATGGTTCAGAGAGAGAGAGAGAGAGAGAGAGTTGGTTTTAGGCCTTTTGGAGAATGTAGGTTTATAAATATTTCAATTTCAATTTCTTACATAGACTTATAGTTCTTTGCTTTTTTAGTATGTATTGCTTCTGTCTGTTACAATTATGTCTTGTAACTTGCTGTTTTTATGTGCATTTGATTATTAAACAATCTTTCATCAAGATATTGTTAAAAAGGAGTAAAGAACAATCTTCCCATTCCCTACACAGCCTGTCTGTTAAACAACAGAAATATAAACATGCAACCACTTTATGGCACCGATCCTGCAATTAGATCCATATGGATAGACCCCAGAATGCCATTGACTAAGTGCAAGAATCCACCCACATGGAACTGATTGCAGGATATTTTGAACCTAGGCAGGGAATCTAGGATTAAAATATAGAGGAACAGATCTGTTCTGCAACTAACCTGCTCTAGTGGAAAACAGGCTCAGAAGGTGAATTCTTCTATTGCATTGTTCCGTGTGTAGGTTAATAGTTTCTAGTTTGTTTGAACACACAGACACTTCTAGGCAATTCATCATTCTGCTATAATTCCTTTCTGGAGTAGCCCCTGGTAAAGCTGACCTTTGCACAGGTTTAACATTTCACCTTCACACCTTAAAGACTGGAGAATTTGACTGACACAAATAACTAATGTGTGAACAAATACAGCACTCCCTTTGTGGGTTCCTCTCAGGGATCCTTGCCTCGCAGCAACACGCCCATTAGAAAGGGGAGAGTCCAGTGGATATCAGTGAGGATCGAAGTACAGCTCTCAAGACTGCTTCCATGTGACTGTAATGTACCATCTCACCTCTACAGTGTGGCCCCCCGTATGCGATTATATGGCACTATTATTTTTTTCTGAAGAAGAACTCTGGCTCCATAGAACACCTCCATACTTCAGGGAAGTTTCAATCTGAATGCGATCTCCATTTTGAAGCTGGCACCTGTTGCTCTAACGCCCTGAACCACAACCTCTGATCTCTGGGGACGTATGTTCTGTGCTTAAAGTGTGTGTGTAGGGAGGAGGAGAGGGGGGCCACAAGGAGTTGCAGACCAGCAAATAAACACATTTAAAAATCAAGTTGCTGAGGGGGCACTTCCAGCATTCTCTTATCAAAGCTGTTCCCAGATTACGATAGAGCTCCCATTTTTTTCAGACCACTTTAAGCCCTGGGTACGTTGTGGCTCTGTAGCTGAACTTTGTGCCTAGGCTCAACTTGGATTTTCCCCTTTCAGGTTGACCTAGGCTATACACAAAACAGCCGGGTCAAAGGCCAGGAAAACTCTGTCTCCATGGACGACCTAATGAGACCTTGATGCTCCTTTCTGCTGCACACCATGGAAGGGAGCCCATGGGATGGGGGAGAATGGGCTGCATGGGTATCAGCTATGCTGCCTGCCCCTCGCAATCCCTCCAGACCAGCTTGTGCAAGTCCTTTACATGAATTTTGAGGCTCTGCTGGAACTCAAAAGCAGCTGGCTAGGGGAAGAAGGGAGGAACCGGGAGATCAGCTGCTCCACTCAGTATGTTTCCTCTTTCAGGGCAGCATAAGTTAAGATACAGTTTGCACAGTGCCACATAAATCACTGCTGCCTTAAGTGGCAGTAATTCCCCTTCTGCAGTTCCAACAATCAGAGGGGCCTGTTGTGACGAGTGGGCCTACAAAATTTACCCTAATTGTGAGCTCAACTGTAAGACGTGATTGAAGTTCATGAAGTGTCGCAATAACCTAGAAGAACAACTGTTGATGGGAAAGGGTGCAAAAAGGGGACAGAAAGACTGAATCACCTCAAATAAAAAGGCCTACTGGTATAACATAAGGACTGCGTTTAGGTCATGCTTGGTAAACAAAAGAAGTGTGGGACTGGCAGTCAATGGACTAAAATTGGTGTGTCGGGAATTAGGCCTAATTGGTGGACAAAATAATGAAGGGACGGGCTCTTCCCATTTGGGGTCCTACAGTGGGAGAAAAAGTGGCTACTGGAGCAAGCATCCCTATCATGGATGCCACCCCAACTATCTCCTGGGACTCTAGGCCTTCATCAGCCTGCTCCTGAGAGAAGTCTTGACCAGAGGGGGCCAGAGAGAGGGACTCAGATGAAATTGCCACCCGCAGGTCTGGCTACATCCTAAACACCACTTGGGATTTGAAATTTTGATTCTCCCTCTCCTTCCCCTTCCCTTTCTCCCTCCCCCAATGAGGTTTCCTTTTCCTTCCCCATCTTATTTCTACCCTTTCCTATCCCTCTTCTTTTGCGCTCTGTCTAATAAGAGTCTGGCTTAGCCGGCCAAGACTGCATTTTTTACACTTCTGTAAACCTCTGACCAGAGGCAACTAAAAAAAACAATGCCCTAAACAGCTGGTACAAGTTCGCCAGGTCTCAGAGTGGCTGGTAAGATTGTGTGGTGGGCCTGTGTTTTTCCAGCAGTGAGGTTGCAAATGAGAATCAACACCAGAGATAGAAGCTGCATTTTCTATCTTTGCTGCTGATGTTTTCTCTCCCCTTGTGGGTGTGTTTGTCTTGTTTTGCCTTCTTGGAAACAGGATTGGATTTTAACAACGACAATGACAGCTCCAACTCATCACAACTAACTTCTCTTTCCCCCCAAAACGACAGTTACTATCAACTTTAATACTATCTAATCCACTGAAAATCAATGGGAGTTAGATGCCTGGGCACTTCTGGAAATTCTTTTAGGTGCCTACCTGCATCTTCAAAAATACTTTTGAAAATACTGACCCAAAGTACAAGAGTGGAGGAGACTCCAGATTGACAGCTCTGTCTTTCCTTTCCATCCTTTCTAATGCTAGGAGAAGATTTTGCCCAGTTTAGAACATTTACGGACCTAGTTTCTCTTCAATACAGAAAGGGAATGTAATTACCCTCTGTGCTAATGGGAATGTTTCATGCATATATAGCTGTGACATTGTTTCTGAAAACCCACCCTGTACAGGCACCAGGTCTCTTGGGAGATGTGAAGTGAACCCTTTTTATGCACTGTTGCAGGTGGCCCAACAATTCCATCCTGGATGTAAAGGAGATAGGAGTGGATTTCTGGACAGAAATAGTCTTGACTGAATGGTTCTCAGGGAGGAAGCCTAGCAGCAACCAATTTTAGGGAGAAGAGATGAGCTGTTATTAGTGTGAGATTGTTATTAATGTATGCAAATAAAGCCAGACTCTAGGAAGAGGCGAGTTATGACTCTATGCCAGTGGTTTTCAACCTATTTTCATTGGCAGACCTCTAAAAAATTTTGAATGGAGGTGCAGCCCCCTTTGAAAATCTTAGACATAGTCTGTGGACCCCCAGGGATCACAGGTTGGAAACCACTGCTCTACACAGTGTGTGTGGACTGTGTTTTGGAACAGGGTGAGAAAGCCATCTGCTCACAATGCTCCTTTGCATTTCCCTCCATGCTCAGCACCTCTGAAAATCAGGCCACTATAATCCTTAAAATGGCTTCACGTACTTTAGGCATCTAGGTTGAGACTTTCCAAATCTGCCATCCAATTCATGACAGCAAACGGGAACGGTGAAT
The DNA here is from genome assembly GCF_002925995.2 of Terrapene triunguis. Classification (NCBI taxonomy): domain Eukaryota; kingdom Metazoa; phylum Chordata; order Testudines; family Emydidae; genus Terrapene; species Terrapene triunguis. The sequence goes on from NW_020664980.1 coordinate 8,920,059, forward strand.
CTAAATCACGGAGGTGGCTTTCCAAACTCAGTCCTACAATTCAAAATTGCAGCCCACAGTAAAAACAACAACTACCTGTATGTAAGTAATATTGTAATTGTGCCATGAACCATAAAAGCCAGGATTTTGAATGTTCGGGCTGAAAATCCTCCTGAAATTCATAATTACAGCCGTCTGACTTGAGTTTAGGTCAATGTGTACATTTGCTGTTTTGACCATAATGTGTTATAAGGTCTGTATACCAGAGGAAGGGAAAAGGTTGATGTTTCCTTGCTTTTATCGGTCACAATGAACATCTTGAACCAGATTTTGACCAGCATCTTGTGCCTAGCTACCATAGCCAATTAACGACTCCTGCTTTTTATGATTCAGAAAGGGGGAGGTTAAGAAGTAGCCACCACCAATCTGGATACGAGTGGATATTTGATCTAAAACAGCTGATAAAATGGAGTGCATTTATAAAACAAATCCTGGCTTTTGAAGAAGCTGTGGAAAATTGATTTTTTGGCGCTTCCCTGGTCTTACAGCAGGATTCTGCGTGATAGAAGCTGGATGTTTTTTTCAACTGATCGTGCACTGAAGTAATGTTCCTGCTCACACAACTGTAAAAAAATGGGAGACACCTGGCACCCTAACAGATGTCATAATTCTTTACCCAGCTCTCCCCTTGATCTCTCTTTTTGTTCAAACATACTGTAACTAAGAGAGAAGAAAGAAAAGAAAGCCAGCAGCAAGCTCAGCTCTCTCCGGCAAATACCACACAAATGCACAAGTGCTGAAAGAAGTGCTCAGTTTTGGAGAGGCAGCAACCTGCCCATAGGCAGGGTCTCATGCAGCTTCCCCTATAACTTTATCTTGGAAAATTAATTTTGGCCTGAAAATTGAAAGATTCACTTAGAAGGGAAATGAGAGACGTTCTGGGTAGTTTGGAGCAAATTCATCACAATGGGTTTTTTGGTCAATTTACAGATTTATAAAAATTGACCCTGGCTTCAAATTGTAACTTTTGTCCAGTAATAAAATTAGGTGGGGCACGCCAGCCGGGAAGTTCACCGATGCAGCATTGCTCCTTGGCAGTTTCCACTGGCAGGGATCTTAGGAAACCCTGACTGGATTTTAAAGCTGCCCAGAGGAGAGAATCTGGTCCTCCATACTCATTCTGTTATGCCTCTCCATCAGTGCGAATCCATATGTGCTACAGTTATCTAGAGATGACCCGTATTCCAACGTGGGCATAATTGTATACCAAAAGGAAAGCAAACTGACTTGCAGTGTAGCTATGTTTAAATCTGTGCGCTGCAGGGATAAGGTAAATGCACAAGCCTGAAAGGGAAGTGTATAAATAATAATTTGGTCGCTCTATGGTGCCTTTTTGCTAGAGGCTCTCAGTGGACTTTTCAGACATGGGTGTTATTACTTGCCATTTTACAAACAGGGAAACGAAGGTACCGTAAAGTTAAAAGATTAGCTCTGGAATCACAGTCCCACCCCAGCATGCACCACGGTGCTATGATCCTCAAACTGTCCCCAATGCAGAGCTGAGCAACAAGGGCACAATCTAGCTCATAATGTTTTTGGCATTTTTGCTATAACATTTTTGTTCAACAAAACTGACTCCAAATTGCTTGAAAATCCCAGACTTTTCAGGAAACAAACAGACACTGTCATTTTACCCTCTGTACTTACCCTCCCCAGTAGAAAGTCTATATATATAGTAGGCCAGGACCTATAGACTAACAGTATGCTGAACTTCTATAGTGCTTTTCATTTGAGGGTCCTGTGCCCTTCACAAATCACTAAATAAGCTTCACACAGTCCTGTGAAGTGATTATTGCTATGCTCATTTTACTGATGGGTAAACAGAGGCACAGAGAGATTAATGAACTTGCCTGAGGCTGGGGTGATGGGGGAAGTGGTGCCCATATCCTGGCACAGACACATTTAGGGATTGCACTCATAAATGAAGGAAACACTGACTTTGGAACAGAAGCTAGGACAGCCAAATAAAAAGGCTGTCTATGCTCTGCATTCCCCCCAGTGAAGGATACATTAAAAATAGATGGATAGCGACAGAAAGACATTGGCTCATCCAGACACTGAACCCAAGAGATTTGACTTCTAGTTCCTGCTCTAATGACTGGACCACATATTAAAGTTGATAAAACTAAGGGCTGTGTGGGCATGGAAGGGGAATGATGTCAGCCAGGTAAGAGTGAGAGCATTTGACACCTATTGGCTGAGAGGATATTTGTTAACGGGAGAGTCCACACATCTGTTCAGCATGGATATGGAGCTTCATAGTAGAATATTATTGCAGGAGGATGGAGTCTGGCCAGCAGCTACATCAACTCAGTAACAATTTGCAAATATTCATTTGGAAAATGCAGATGATAAATGCTCTATGTATAATTTTATGATGATGAACTTGAGCAGCACCTTCCCCTTCCCTGTAATGGTGGAGTGCTGAGTTAATGGAAAGCAGCAGAAGGGAAGGATGTGACAGCATATCAGATTTAATGCACAGTTCCTTAGGGTGGTATATGGAAAACTTAAAATTGTATGCTATCACTTTAGATGCTCAGGGGTTTGCTAGACTTTGCTTGCAGGGTAATGGGCTCTGTGGAGAAGGGTGAGGTTAGTTATCCTGCAGAAAGGCAGCGTAGACAGAGAAAGGTGGGTTTAGCTGTGCCTTGCTCTTTTAGGGAGCAGCCTGCTTTGTCTCTTTCTGTATTTGAGTTGTTGTGTGTTATCATTCTGAATTCTAAGTAGTGTTACAGAGCAGCCTTCCAGCAACAGTATTTTGTATTTTTATCTAACTTTGCTGCGTGTATGCCGGGAACCTAACATTTGACATTTGCATGTGAAGTTTCTATATGTGCTTAATTACTTTCTGCCGGAGCATATGTGGTGGTTTTGTGGGAGATACTACTGACCAGCATGGGCTGAACTGAAATTAACCAACTCACAATTTGAATCTTCTTCACTATGTTGAACTTGCCCCATGACTTCAGAGCTTCACTTTTCAAAGTGGTCAGACATGTATTCACCATATCCCCATTCATTTTCCATTACCCATGAACTGAAAGGAATGGATTACCAAGCAGAGGTATTTCTATACGTGGAAGGGAAGAAAATTTCTTCCAACTAAGTTTCAGATTCTTTGTAAATTGCATAATATTCTTCTATTTCAACTGGTACTGAGCATGGATTTCTGTCCCAAATGTAATTCATATAGGGCCAGTGTCATAACTATAAAGGGAAGGGTAACAGCCCTTCTGTGTACAATACTATAAAATCCCTCCTGGCCAGAGACACCAAAATCCTTTTACCTGTAAAGGGTTAAGAAGCTCAGGTAACCTGGCTGACACCTGACCCAAAGGACCAATAAGGGGACAAGATACTTTCAAATCTTGGGGGGGGGGGGAAGAGGAGGCTTTTGTTTGTGCTTTTTTTTTTGGTGCGTGTTCGCTCTTGGGACTAAGGGGGACCGGACATCAATCCATGCTCTCCAAATCTTTCTGAACAAGTCTCTCATGTTTCAAACTTGTAAGTAATAGCCAGGCAAAGCATATTAGTTCATCTTTGTTTTTCTCAACTTGTGAATGTTCCCTTTGCTAGAGGGAGGTATCCCTGTTTTGCTGTAACTTTGAAACTAAGGCTAGAGGGGGTTCCTCTGGGCTCTTTGAATCTGATTACCCTGTAAAGTTATTTTCCATCCTGATTTTACAGAGATGATTTTTACCTTTTCTTTTTAATAAAATCCTTCTTTTAAGAACCTGACTGATTTTTACATTGTCCAAAGACCCAGGGGGTTTGGGTCTTTGATCACTTTGTAACCAATTGGTTAGGATATTATTCTCAAGCCTCCCCAGGAAAGGGGTGTAAGGGCTTGGGGGGATATTTTGGGGGAAGAGGAACTCCAAGTGGTCCTTTCCCTGTTTCTTGTTAAATCACTTGGTGGTGGCAGCGTACCAGGTTTTAACCTAAGCTGGTAGAAATAAGCTTAGGGGGCTTTCATGTGGGTCCCCACATCTGTACCCTAGAGTTCAGAGTGGGGAAGGAACCCTGACAGCCTGATTGTATCTGGCTCTGAGGTGTGCAATGTGAGAAGAGGAAGGAAGAGCAAAGGAAACACTCCCCATTGTGTAGCATGCGTACGTCCCAGGCACAGTTTCAGTTCCTGTGTTTAAGGGAAGACAGTGACTTATTCTCTAATCCCCTGGGAGCCCTATCCCAGCCTGCAATGCAGCACTGGTTAGCAGGTTGGAGCATGCTGCCCCTGTAAAGCGATGTAACAGCAGGCACTGGGGAGCTCTGGAAACAGCAATGTAGGGCTCTCTCTTGCAGGCTTAACTGAGTCTATAAATGTGAATAGCAATTGTGTAACGCTAGTGGAGGTGAGGATTAAATACCTATGGTAAGGAAAACAAAATTTCACATTAATACCAGTAACAATGGACGTACTTTGCTCACTTCTTCATTGATCTGCTTCCCTTCTTTCACATTCATCTACCACAAGAAAAGAAAACTTCCCCAATACTATGCAGAAAAACTAGCAGTAATGGTTAAACTCTTATCTACAGCACTTCTGCACTGGTATGTGAAACTGAGTGTTCAATCACACCGGGGGCAACACAGCACAATAGCATGCAAAGTCTGTTCAGAGGGGAGGAGATGCAGCTAATGTCTGTTTGCCAACAGCTGATCACTTCCCTCTGGTTGCAAGAGGGCACTCAAAGAACAAAGTGCCTCTCCTTCTCCCCTTACGACAGCTGGCAGTACTGCCAAAATACCTGCCACAGCAGATGAACGCATTAATTAAGGTGTACGTGGCTAGCTGACCAATGTTCTTGTTACCATGGCCAGCAAATGGGAATGCCCATGCTTTGGTATCCCACATTCCTTTGGGGCCCAGTTCTGAATGATCTAATCTCATGAATAAGGTCTACTCAATGTAAGAGCTGCAATAGTAAACACAGCTGTTTGGTACTTGGCCTTGATCCGGCATAGAAGTAACAACTTTTAATAGAAGATGGTGTTTAAGGAAGATGCTCTGTAATCATTGAGTATCTGCATTGGTTTGGCTTAGTAAGAGGTTAATGTGGTTGATTCCTGTGTAAGTTTGATCCTGCTTTTTAATATTTGTACTGTGTCCTTTGGAGGACAGTACATTACAGTTTCTTCTACATGGCTTGCCCTCTTTCGTTAAGTACCTTCTGATTGTGTAACAGGGGTGGCTGTCTTTACAGTGGAAAATTGGGAAAGGAGTTGAAAAACAGGGCTGTTCATAAGATCATTAAAAGGTCCCCTGTCTTTTGAAAACCTCCCCATGTGGTTTCCTGAATACAGAGCAGGAGCACTGCAAGGAACCCTTTGCATTTGTTTGACGTATTTAAGTAATATTAAAGTCTGCTGTTTGTTTATGTTCAAAGGAAGAGAACCTATATATCAATACAGCCCATTTTTTAAAGCCTCTTTTAAAATTCTGTGTTAGGCAACCCTCTTTGAAGTCTAATCCAATCAGCAACATACGTCTTCAGAGTTAATCCCAAATTCTTCAGTACAACCAGTAATGTTACATAAAGGCCATCCAAAGAATAACAGGATAGTAACATTAATATTTATGTAGCTCCCAAAGTGTGCTAGGTGCTATCCAGATAAATCAGGAGTTAGGAGGGCAAATGATGATATTGTTTATACTAGTGTAAATCCAGAGTAACTCCATTACTGGGGTAGCTGAGAGCAGAAATTGATTCAAGTAACCTTATTTGTATCTCACCTGCACTAGGTTTACTCCATTATGTGCATTAACAGCAATTACTACTCAAATTGAGACTCAGATTTCAAACATTAAGTTTTAACAATGCAACAATTTCCACTCCAAGCAGTTCCCAGGAATTGGTTTCTGGTTTATGTCCCTTGTAGAACTTTACATTCTTCCCCGCTCTCCCTTCCATTTGCATTTTCCAAGTGCCTTTACACACCGCTCCTGTTATATTGTATTGTTTGGGTCTCCCAGCTGAGTAGCTGGGCTTTGGACACTATAACTGTCTTGAAGTGGGCTAATTTTCAATATCAAATCAAGCACTGGTTAAAAAGGGGGAACAAAATCGCAAAAAATTAGTGAACAGTTGCATTAATTGCTTACCTCCAACCATATCTGAAAGCTGACAGACGGAGACATAACAAGACCCAGTGGCTGAAAGTCGAAGCTAGAGAAATTCAAACAGGAAATAAGATATACATTTTTTACATTGTAAAAGTTATTAACCACTGGAACTATTTACCCAGGGATGTGGTAGATTCTCTATCTCTTGCAGTCTTTAAATTAAGACTCGATATCTTTCTCAGAGACATGCTCTGGTTCAACCACATGCTATAGGTTTTGCTGAAGGAATTACTATGGCATGTGTTATGTAGGAGGCCAGCCTCGATGGTCCCTTCTGGTCTTAAAAACGTATGAATATATACCCTTTAGCAATTATAGGGGAACAGGCTGAATTTGCAAGGTCATTATTAGAGCTAGATGAATTGTTTTTCAGTGAAAATGCTGAAAAATGCATTTTTGGGGGCACTGAAACTATTTGAGAATTTGAGTTGAATTCAGTGAATAGTTTTTGTGAATTGAATTTTTTTCAGGACTGTCAAAATGTTTGGGTTTGAATTTTTGACACTAACCATTTCAAAAATGTTGTTTCGAGTGGACATTGGTTTGATCTGAATGAAATGGGTTTGGTTTTTCATTTTGGTGAGGAAAAAAATCAGTTTCAGCTTGAAACTAAATTCTCTTTTGGATTTTTCAGTTCAGCCAACAATTTGAAAAAAAAAAATCAATGATTCGCTCAGCTCTAGCCTCTACAGTAAGAGTTCCCATCCACATCTGACCTTCAGCACTGAATTTCATTAGTGCATTTCTGTCATCTTAAAAACACATAGGCAAGAATATTCTCTCTTTTGATTCCTATAGCTGTTGGTTGTTACATGTTACTTATAATCTGGGATCATGGGCACAGCATTATGTAATGACCATGAGTTAGCTTTTCTGAGTTGTAACCAATTTCCAGGACTTTCATTGTGTTGTACAGATGTTCTACATTATATCTGTTTTTTGTCTTAAAGGCTGTAAGAAGATAGGACAATTGTCTTTATTATTGTTCTCTTTTACAAATCATCTGCATTGGTGTTTGCTCTTGGTGGATGGTTCATTTGTTCTGTGAATTGTAGGATATGTAAATAATATGACTCAAAAGATTTTTATTGCAGGATTGGCAACGTTCTAATACATTAAGACGTGAGCCAAAAATCCTATGAGTTCCAGAAAAGATTAGGTAGATTGCTATTACAGATACCATATTATGTAGTTCTCTTGGTTCATTTGGATACTGTTAAGAGAATTAGGCTATGGACCATAAATCCTATATTTCCATCTGTGTCAGTTTACCATGCAGTACGAATATATTATTAGCATGTATAATTTTTTGCCGCCATGAAACATTTTTCATGTACAGAGCACTCCTTGATGTGGGATCTGACATTTTTCTCTTTATAGATTTGAAAGACAAGCTACACAAAATAGTTTCTCTCCCCGCTCCAATTTTTGAACACACGCTTTTGTTTCCTTATCAGAAGAGAATATAGTAAAGATCATGTTTAGAGAACAGAGGAATAAATGAAGAGCTGCAGCAGGTGCTTTAGAAATAGCGTTATTGTGTTGTATGCAGAGTTCTCATCATGGATTTATTTTCCCCCAACAGAAAATGTTGATATTAAAAAACTCATTTTCATCTACATTTTCCACAGAAAAAATGGATTTTTGGCAGAAACCTGAATCCTGAAAATTTTCTATTTCCATTTGAAATAGTTCAGTTTTCTGGCAGTTTGCAATGAAAAAAAAAAAATCAAAATTTCCCACAGAAAAAAAAGACACTTTTACAAAATAAAAAACCCAAACAAAAATACGTACCAATTTTCCATCAAAAACAGTTTTGATAGAAAAATATTGGTCTGGCCCTAGTTATATGGCTTTCTGTCTTCAAACAATAATTCCAGGAACAGGCCCAGAGCAAACTTCTGACTGGATGAGCAAACCACATTAAGGTTTAAGTCATAGCCTGAATGTTCATGCTCCAACCTATTGTCTCATGGCCCATGTGACTTGACAAAGGTTACAGACAAAATCTGCATCAGTGCTGTGTTTAGTTTCTTAGTGTCAGTCCATTGATCAGTTCCCTAGATCATGCTGCCTTTCGTGATACTGAGCTGTCTTCCTCCTTGTGACCAAAATTCTCTCGGCAGCTCAGCAGAGGAGCAGGCTGTCTTCGATAGCTGGGAGGGTAGGGAGTTTGACCCCTTCAGCTGTGAACTGATCGGGAGTCATCCCAAAAATCTAGATGCCTATGAGCAATGTTTTTTCCTGACTCCAAAGGCCAGAGACAGAGAATAACTTCTGAACTTAAGGAAACAGCTGTGGCAGGATTTCTGTGACAGTGATCACTCTGAGTCAGTTACATTTGCCAGGCAGTTGTCACGAGAAAAACGGGGAGAAACTTACTCTTTTAAATTTACACTGAAAGTTGAGATTCTAATTTACATTTTTAGGACCCTCAAATTAGAGACGCCCATGGCGGTTGGCTTTTCAGGCCTGCAAAATCTGACTTTGCTGAATATAAATAGCACTGAACGAGCTAGTTTGCTGAAATATAACCCCAAGTAAGAAAACAAACAGCTAATACTTTTTCCTGTGGGTGATAGTATGTAGTTCTGTACATGCAACACATGTGTAAGCAAGGCAAGACAACTAAGACATCCTGACTTATAAAGCTTACCAATATACTTGTTAGGTATATGCTAGAAGCATTCATAACTTTTTTTTGTTAGCCTCCTGCATTGCCAAGTCAGAACAGTCAAAAATAATGAAAAATAGCCCACAAATGCAGTCGATTATTATTTTTCTTGGTCAATAGCATCACTCCTTCTTTCTGGCCTCAGCATTGTGAAATATAGAGCAATACTTGCTCCTCTTAGGTCTTATTGTATAAGGTAAGCAAACGTTCTGTATCTGTCAAGTTTCTGTGGCCACATCTATCCCTGGAACCCACGGCTGGTTCTTGTCATTTTACTGCCATATTTTCCTACTAAAACAAATTGTCCCCATTGCTGTTCGGAGGACCCACACAAATTTACTAGCTGGCTAACTATCAGGGCCGGCTCTGGATTTTTGGCCGCCTCAAGCAAAAACAAAAACAAACAAAAAAAAACCTGCGGCGCGGCCGGAGCGCGGGTGTAGGGGGACCGGCTGCGGGGAGGGGGGAGGGAGCAGGCAGGAGAGAGAGAGAAGGGGGCGGCCAGGGCTACAGCAGGGGCGCTGCCACGCGGCCCCTCCCGCTGCGCTGCCTCCTGCCGCGAGGGCTCCGCTCCGGTCGGCGGGGAGGGAAGGAAGAGGACTGCCCTGCAGGGCGCTCTGGTTCTCCGCGCCGCCGCCCCCTACAGGGTGGCCAGAGCAGAACAACAACAACAAAAAAAGCGGCCGTGCCGCCCTAGGATTGGGCGGAATGCCACCTCGAACAATCTGCCGCCCCAAGCACCAGCTTCCTCAGCTGGTGCCTGGAGCCGGCCCTGCTAACTATGCCATGAAAGCTGAGTCCACACAAATGCTGCCACCCTTGCACACAGGGAACAAACTGAAAAAATAAAGAGGAACTTTTTTCTCTTGAATCTGTCATTTCCAGTGATCTGAACGGTTACAACAATCGCAGGGAATGCATTTGCAGACAGAAGGGTGAATTTTAAGTTGACGGTGTCTCCGTAAGTTAACTGGATAGGTGAAAGTACTGTGCGTTAAACAGAAACTTAACTGACTGCTCTCCCCCTGCAACTATTCTCTGTAAATCCAGACTGCGATACTTTCCAGGTTTGGCCTGCGTTCCCAGGGCGACAGAGCTAAATAAGTGATTAAATGTCAGTAGAACAAAACAAGTGGTTGTAAGGGTTAAGCATTATACACAGTGGTGCTGGGAAATTAAATTAGTTTAATTGACCATGAACGGGTAAAATTTCTCTCTTTTGGTGACCTGACAATGGTGTTAATTTGGCTGCTCTGCAGTTCAATGCTGCTTCAGGTCCCTTTTGTACATGTGCTCAGTGACTTGAAGATGTACCTGTGATGCTGATGAGAATATTCAAAGCTTTGCAGCTCTAAACAGGAAAACAGAGTCTAGTTTTTATTTTAAATTCTGCTTTTCTGTTTCCCACCGTGCTTCTTTCCTCATTCTCCTTTCAGAAGTCATCACTCACAGGGGAGCTGCGGCATTACTGAGACGTCATCTTTGCAGAGGACCAGTTTTTGATTTTAATCCCTCTCTCCAGAGCACAGCTCTAATTCAGCCTTTGTGTGTGTCAACGACAGTCCATAGAGTTGTAATCCAGAAAGAACCAAGGTTAAAAGAGTTGGATTGATCAAGTTTCCCATGCAATCAACTACAACATGGGGATGGTCCCACCCTGGTTTCATTTCCTAGATTCTGTAGCAACTGCTGCAAAACACACTGTATGGGCCATTTTCTACCTCCCTTCTGCTTGGGGAACTGGCATTTATTTCATAGGCAGGGCTTGTGTGCATATCAAAGGTTGAGTGTGGGCTTATAGTATTTTGTAAGGATTCACTTGTGCCATGTCTGCGTAGCCCTGTGTTGGGGCAGTACAGAGTCCTATCACCTCAGCAAATTTCCAGGAGAGATTCCGCCTCCAGGAGAGTTCCCTGGGATGAGCACACTCACTGCCACATCCCTTCAGAGGGCCAGGAGCAGCTCCAGACACCAGCACAGCAAGCGCGCGTGCCTGGGGCAGCAAGCCGCGGGGGCAGCCTGCTGGTCGCCTTGAGGGCAGCAGTCAGGCAGCCTTCGGCAGCATGCCTCCGGGAGGTCCGCCGGTCCCACGGCTTCAGCGGCAATTCGGCAGCGGGTACGCCGAAGGCGCGGGACCGGCAGATCACCTGCAGAAACGCCGCCAAATCCGCGTAACCAGGCCACCGAAGGCCGCTTGACTGCCGTGCTTGGGGCAGCAAAAAACATAGAGCCGCCCCTGCAGAGGGCAAAGCAAATTCCCACCAGATCTGCTGGGTAGTGCAAGGTGGGACAGAGGGCCTGTATGTATGGCCATGTATCCTTGCCTCCTCTCCTAATCCCTTTGGGAACCTAGATGGTGAAATCCATGTAAATTACAACTAAGGTTTCATGCCCTGCCCTCCATGTGCACCTATATAACAGCTGAGCACAATCTTTAAGTGATCTCTTACTAGAAGAGAATACATTATCCTACTGGATATTTTTTTTCCCTTCACATTAAAATGAGAAGGATAGTGCCAGTTCTTAAACAACTTGCCTTAATTTATTGGACATGATCAGTTATTTGGTATGTTTAAACTAACACATCAATGTCAGTCTGCTTCCTACCATAATAGATTGTCACTTTTGTGATGTCCCTGACACCACAGCACACTGGTTTGCCCCGCCCCCCCTTCTTAAAAACCCTTTTCAAGGCTATTTATTTTAGACAACTGTTTGGACATGATGTTGAAAGCCACTTCATTTATTTACGTTTTTGTATCATTTAGGCCCTGCTGGATGAAAAATAAAGTGTTTGTAGTGAAAACAGACAACGGGGAGCAAAGAGGCATAAAGAGGACGACCCTTTTCATGCATCATTTTTGTCTGATACATTCACTTATACCCTGATTTGACACTTGAGCACATGTTTAACCTTGCCTTACATGGTGGCTAACTTACCAATCCACTTTCTCCAACTGGAGCCATATGTACTGACACTCCTCAAGACCCTTATCTGGTACCCTTTAAAAACGCATCTTCCTCTCCTAGTGGCTTGATGCAGTTTCAGCTCCTTTTAGGTGTAAGAGTTCACAAGTGGGAATGCAAAGAAAATGGAAACCCCGAAGTCCTGAACTTTCACCTCCTCTGTTGTGGGATTTAAAAGGAGCCCCTTTAAACAACGGTCAATATGAATTGAAACAGCACCATGTTCTCTCACCACCCATTAAATATTGCTGAGATTCCTATTTAATTAAAACAGTTCTTGGGGGAACAATGACCAGCATAAAAGTATCACCATGCTGTATGTATCTATGGTAGTGTAGAGAGGTTAGCCAGGGCTCACCTCTCTCTGGGGCAGCGGGAACCCACACCACCTCACTAAATTCGGGAAGTAGCAGGGAATTAGTCCGGCTGCAGGAGTCTTCCTCTGCGGCCTTTGTGAGAGTAGAAACAACACAGTTAGGCGTCAGCCCAGGCCCTAGGTCAAGGCGGGGCAATGGTGAGTCAGGTGCTCAGGCGGGGATGAGCAATAACAGTATATACACAATGAGCTCAGGCCCTGTGTCTGAAGGCCTGGGAGAGGGGGAGGCTGCCACCCACATGTTGGGTGGCAGGGGGGAAACAGGCCCTCCCACTCCACTGCGTCCCAGCCCAGGGACCTAGCAGCAGCAGAAGACCCTCTGCTGCGTCAGTGGGGGTCCTGGCCGCAACACACTGACATTGGCTCTGGCAGTGCTACAGCCAGACTAGGGTTGGCTGCCCCCGGGCTACTTCCTGACTCCCCCTCTTGAGGTACCTGGGTCAAGGTGGTGTCCTCAGGGATTGCCAGTGCAGGACAGGTTCAGCAACTCCTCCAGGTAGCTGGCCTGGGGCAGGCCCAGCCAGCCCTTGGGTCCGCCGCAGGGGCTTCCCAACTGGGAGGTAGGCCAGAGGCATCTGGTCTCCCTGGCATCTGCTCTCTCAGTGAGCTCTGGGGTTGGGCCTTTATACTTCCTGTGCCACGCCTGACCCTCTGGGGGGCGGGCTCAGAGCACTCTGGCTCCGCCCACTCTGGTGTCCGGAAGGGCTTGTCTCTCTCTGAGGTGTTGGGGACCCACACCACCTCCCTACAGGTAGCAACTGTGGTTCATTGTAAAAATCCATTCTCTAGTGCTGCAGATTTCCAAGGTGCTTTAGCAGAGAGGGAGGTGGTTGAAACAGTCAAGATAGAAGTTGACTAGGGCTTTCATTATAAGCACGGAGAAAAGGACCAGATTTTGGAGAGAGTGTAGAACCACCATCAGCAGGATTTAGTATTAGCTAGAAGGTGTACAGAGAACTATAGGTTAGAAGAATATGCCCTTGCATGATTTTGTTTGCCTTGTTTGTCTTCTGGGGAATGTACATGTCTCCCAGGGAGTGGTACTGCTTGTGTAAATAAAGTAAGCAAAGATTTGAACCCTTGGAGATTAAAAAAAAAAATGTTCTTACTTATTCCAGTCTCTGTTTTTCAGCGTTCAAAGATACCAATGCTACTAACTTTGTCAGTTAGATTTTAAAAAAGCTTACGTGGAGAATATGCAGATGTTTATTAAGTCATTTGGCTATTGAAACAGAAGATTAAGGAAGGTTTGATCTTCACTCATATAAGGACAATGTCTTTACTCTTAAAAGGTTTCCTTTGAACATTCAGAATGTGTGCTTCAGAGATTCCTGACCTGGGGCTGGATCACCCCTCCTCTCCCCTTCTCCCCCCGTCCCTTGGTAAATCCTGGGGGAGATTTTCCATATGGAGTTTCCTACATGTCATTCAGTCAAGGGGGCAGGATGTGGTCCCCATGGAATGAGCTGCAGGGCCTGCCCACAAACTCCATGGATCCCCTATGCAAAAGCCCTCTTCCTCCAGACCAACTGTGGAGCCCCAGTGTCCCCTCCACACTGATTCCTGGTGTATTGCCTAGGACAGGGGTCAGCAACGTTTGGCACGCGGCTCGCCAGGGTAAGCACCCTAGCGGGCCGGGCCAGTTTATTTACCTGCTGACGCGGCAGGTTCGGCAGATCGCGGCCCCCACTGGCCGCGGTTTGCCGCCCCGGGCCAATGGGGGCGGCG
>NW_020664980.1:8934372-8964393 GCF_002925995.2 Terrapene triunguis
AGGGTGCTTACCCTGGCGAGCCGCGTGCCAAACGTTGCCGACCCCTGTCCTAGGACGTCTTTGGCCATGGCTTCCTCAGGGACTGTCTTAAATGTAGAAGTCACATTTACAGTCCTGGGCTTCAATGGGATGCCTAGAGAGTAAGGTGAGGAAAGGCAGAATCAGGCCCTTGATTAGCTTTCAGATAAATGAACGATAAAATGTATGCAGCTTTCAGGATCTGAGAATGTTGTCAGGCATACCCAGGAGCCATGCAAATCCTGACGAAGGACTCCACAGCTCACAACAAACCAGACTTGGCTCTGGTATTTATAAAAATATTCACAAATCCATTCTTTGTACCTTTCCGACAGCTCTGTGTATACCAGAGAAATCCCACAATAACACAATCCAATCATAAAATCACACAACACAATTCAATAATATTAAATTACCTCCTCTGTAACTATTGATATTCAGTGGCATGGTTGCACAAAGATCATCAGTTGGTAATTAGTGCTATTAGTTATTCATTGCTGTGTGAATTTTAATGACTAGAACCCCTTTTTGGCTCCCTAGAACCTCAAGGCAGAACAATATTTTCCTCTTATCGCATTGCTGAAGCTGACTCGGAGTCTCCTTCACTCCATAAATACAGTCACATCAAAGAGATTAGACTATTGTAAAATAGTCTGAGTTATATTAATGCGTAATTCTTCTACACATCAGTGTTTTTCTATGATATGTAGAGTATGGAACTTATTTTCATCTTAGGCTATCTTAAAGGATTTAGCACTCCTTCCTTTTGAGTAATCTTCTATGCGTTTGCTATGCACCACGTCCTTACTAATAAAAGAAAATATTCAGACTCCCATTTTACAAGCTTTTAAAAGAACACCAGACTCCAGCAACTTGGTAAATTCTCATTTCTACCAAAGCTTTTAAAAAAGTAGATAAGTTGGGAATGTGTGGCATTCTTATTTGCCTGGAAAGTCTTTGATTTGACAATGTTTGCAACCGAGTTCTGCATGCTGTTGTTCAAGACAACTAATAACCGAGCATGCTTACTTTGGGCTAAATGCAACTCACTCTGTGGGAATAAAGCTCTTTGCATACAATGTGAGAGATTTCTTTAGCTGAAAGTAACCCTCATTCCGGCTATTGTTGATTGTACTCAGTGAGGCTAAGTGACTCTGGCAACCTTTTTATAGCAGTGGGGGCAATGGTAAACTTCTAACTACATTCTACATTTTGACTCTATTTGCCAGTAGGAAAAAATCTTAAACTTGATTCGGTAGCAGAACATTTTCTTGTCATTGGCTACTACTCTATAACTTGTAAACTGATTGTCAATCTGTTATCTATTGACTCATTTACATTTAACCGATAATTAGATTGATTGCAGCTTTTTTCTTTAAGGGCATGATTCAAAATCCATTGAAGTCCATGGGAGCCTTTCCATTTACTTCAGTGGGTTTTGGATCAGGCCCTAAATGGGTAAACGAATTGAAAATACAATATATATTGTCATTTCAGTACAACTGACAGAAGTGTAGCCAGATAGTTCTGCAAATGTATTGACCAAGCTACACTGATAATAGATTCTCTGTCCTTTTAAACATTTCTGCATTTTAGCATTTTCCATCTTTATTGTTTTGATTCTTCAAGAGTTTGACTCACAAAAACTGAAATGTAGTTATTTCAAGGACAACATTAATAGAGTTCATTGTTTCTTTTACCAGTAGTTTCATTTCTTAAATTAGTACATTTCAAAAGCTAATCCACTCAAAAGAGAGTAGATGGAAAACTTAGTTCAGTTGGTTTATTTGTCTGACTTGCTCTGAGTTTACAAATCTAACATTACTTACTAGACTTTATTCTTATGAGATATTAAAAGGTATTTTAATTTAAGGAAATTCTTTTCTGTGCATCAGTAGAAATAACAGAAACAGAAACAGCTTAAAGTGGTGGAACATAAAATCTATTCTCATGTTCGAATGTGCAGCTGAACTGTATGATGGCAGTTTGTTAGTCTATATGTTTTTATTTAAATGCCTATTGAGTAAAACATAATTCATGCTGCTGTTCACCCTTAAAACAGGAAATAATATACCCATTTAACTTAATCACAATTTATATTACATGTGCATATTTCTAAACAAGTGCTGTAGATGGAGAGTTTGGTAGCAATAATATTTATGAATTATACTTTTAGTTAGCAAAGGAAAATGTGTGACCTCTTACATTTTGTTTGACATTTGAATTTGGTATTCAGTATATATGACATGGGTGATGGATGCTTATTAACACAATGTATAAACAGGAAATGCTTCTAAGCTGACCATTTATTAGCGCAGTATGTATTACAATTTGAATTTTAGTTGCAGTATCCTTCTCTGAAGACTGCTGAGCTGAAATAAAAGGGCAGGCTTCTTTCCTTTTCTTATTTGTCTGACTATAAATACACTGTACAGTATGTACATCAAAGGATTTAATTGAAAATATTGCACAAGAACCAATCTGGTATATTAAACATGAGTGTGCGTGTGTGTGTGTGCGTGTGTATACAAAGTTAATTAAATGTGACATTTTTTGTGAGCTGGGTAAAAATAAAGTGGTGCAAATGCTATTGGTGGAATGAGTTCAGGCTTATGCTAAATTCTTAATTTCCCTGCAAAGGAAAAAAATGTGTCCATGCTCATTTTTGCATGAAAGATTTAATTTTCTTCACTAATACAAAAAAAATCCCCCCCCCCCCGCTTGTTTCTTTACAGTGGAAATATCAGGGGTCAGAGCCACCATGGGGGTAAACTGCCATAACTGCACATTGGAGCTATGACACTTTACATCAGCAGAGAAGCTGCCCCTGGGTATTTACGTCTTTGTTTCTGCTGGTAGATCCTTTGGAGGACTGGAGAGCTAGTGAGATTTTGCTCACACTTGATTGTTTTTTTCCCCCCTCACTCAGCTTCCTTACAAACATTTGGTAGAAAAGCTTTCCGTATGAAAGCTTCAATGCTCTCATTCCTACAACTGGGCTGAAAGGGTCTAGTTCTTCAGTCCTCTAAGGAATCTTCCAGCAAAAACAAGCTCAGGAATCCTTGATATTTTTCAAGAGCAGAAAAAAAACCTGTTTTTTTGCTGTTGTTGTTTTTGAGGAAAATAATCTGGTCTTCAAAAAAAATAATCTGATAATGACGATAAAAAAAGACAACACATTTCTCTCCTTTCCATGACACCTTTAAACAAGATAACCCATGAAAAACTGAGCATAAAATGTCTAAACTCCAGCCTAACATTTTAAAACATTAGGATACAAACAGTTCTTGTAACACAAGAATCCAGATGAACTGGCAATGTATCTGAAGAAATGTTTTTTATTTTTATGTTTCTGCTCCAAACAGGTCCACTGAGTCATACAATATTGATGAAGAGGCAGCTCAATTAAATTATTCTGTGTTTAAAAAGTCTATGGAGTTCCTCCATCTAGTTATTAAAGCTAACAGGTACCAGACCACTTTGACTGGCCAAAAATTAGGTCTACATATACTATTATTAATATTAATACAGATGCTAAATACACAGGTATCCAGGTTTCAGAACTCAATCAATAGCAAGGTTAGCAACCTGGAAATTGAAACTGGCAGATCTTTAATCTGACATTCTGTTTTTCAGAGGGGAAAAAGTAACTTCTTTATAGCTGTAGGTCAAAGGTTAAATTTAGTTTGTATCAAATTACAAAAATATGCTTTTGGTGAGGTTAGATTCTCATGCTCAGAGCTATTCAAACTGTAATGAAAGCAAACATTGAAAGAGATAATCCCATTAAAGATGAACTATTCACTTTAACCTCAAATATTTGGTAACTAAAATAAAACCATCCTAGGACAAGAAGGATGAAGTTCAGCTCTTTAAGAAAACTGGACTTGTATGGTCCTCTATGAAAGAGATGATAAAATAACATTTCTGTTTTTCAAAAGAAACTTTATTTTGAGGGAACAAATTAATTCATGTTCCGCTACTGCTGGCAATGTAAAGAATTGGGAACTGTTTTAGTAAGGCACTGTTATACCTAAGGGCAAATCCTGCCTCTTCCTCCCTAGCTGCAGATATCCTGCTGGCAGTGAAACCAGTATGGTCCTGCTGCCCAAGGGGGAGACAGGAATTGAGGGGTTGTATCCACAGACTGGAGCTGCATCAAACTATCACTGCATATCCACATGGCCCCAGATCATTGCAGATGGAGAGCCTCTAGCTACTACTCCCCCAGCCCAGTTCCATCAGTGATCTTGCAGCACAGATCCCATTGACCATACACCTGGTTTCTGAAAGTAAAGCCATTTTTCTCTTGATTTGCTTGGGGACTCAGGACTGGGCACAGGATAAACCAACTGCCAACTTATTACTCCTACACTCATTTGCCCCTTGCTCCATTGTACAACACTCATTGATGTCAAGTGAAGTTTTTCACAAAGATGGAGGGCAATGTATATTAAGTAGCATGATCTCTGCTGTTGTCTTTGCCCTTGGATGCCGATTAGGGTGAAAATGAGTTGCTTACTCTGGGTATGAACTGACGCCAGATAAGCCCCTGCTAAATGGCTAGACAGGTGAGCAACGTCAATAGTTATTTAAATACTAACAAAACCAAATCAATGCAATAGAAAGAATATATAAATGGCAAATGTATATCAAATGTATGTGGGGAGATTGTCAAAAAGGGCAGCTAGGCATATAAATTCAATTGAAAGTCAAAGGCAGTTGAGCACCTAACTTCGATTTGTGCTTTTAAAAGTCTCTCCCAAAATGTAGTAAAGACTGTGTATTTTTATCACCTCCCTAATTCTTCCCATTCCTAGGTGGCTCATCTGCTTGGACCATAAGTAAGGTCTTTGAGGTAGAAACTGTCTGCTTCTGTTTGCACAATACCTATCACAACCGGGCCTAGATCCAGGGCCTTTAGGCACTACCAAAATATAAACATTACAGAATGATAGTCCTTGTGAAGGGAAAACTTCCACTTAAATTCACAGGAGCTTTTTTTGCATGACAATTACAAGATTTAATGATTTGGGGGTGAGGGTAAGGGAAAGATTAGGTACCCAATGCCCATTGAAAAACTATAGGAGTTAGACGCCTAACTTCTTTTCTGCAATTCAAAACATCCTTCAGGATTATTTACCTGGGGTTTGAAGCACAGCAAGATTGTGTGCACAGCTTTAAAGGTTCTTTAGAAATTTGGTCCTAGCAATTTAATGACATTAATGTTTCTGACTTTAAAAAAAAAAGGGGTGCTGAAATACTGCAACGACATCCCCAAAGCAGTGGTCTCTACGACAGCATAATGCACTGCAAATTTTCACTTAGAAAAACAGTGTCATTTTGGAGTTTTATAAATGCCAAAAGGCATTTTAAATCACTAAGCTTCTTATATCCTGATGAAAACTCAACCATAAGTGTAGTCCTAGACATGGTATTTCTTGGTTCTCAAGGGACTGGATGCTGATCTCAAGAATTTGGGAACAGTCTCATATATTTTGCTGTTTTGTAACTTAAAATAGACGGAAAAGATTTTTTTCCAAAAGGGTAAAAAAAGATTAATCACAGGCTGAGTTGGATTTTTTTGTGTGCCAAATTTTAGCCTGGAGCAAATTTTTATGGTGGAGTTATAATCTCCCTCTCCCCCCCCCCCCGCAACCCCCCCTCAAAAAACCAACAACCTGGTTTATAACAGAAATGCTGACACAATGCTAATTATAGCAATAGAAATGGTGGTGATATAATATTTATTGCTCCCCTGTGCCAATAGGGGGTTAATCCTTATTAAACACATTTGTTTTCTGGCCTGGTTGAGATCAGAGAATTTGGTGATCATACGAAATACTTCATATGGGTTCATAACTGGATTAATGGAAGAGCTCACAGTGAGACATGCTAAGTGAGATTTGCTCAAGGGAGCGACTGTAGGTGGTTCAGTGGCTTAAGCATCATCTCTGGAGCCATGGGTTCAAATCCAGGGTTTCTTTATCCAAGAAGTATCTTTGCTGGAACAGAATATAACGCATTAAAGGACCTATTTTTTCTTTTCTTTTCAGCAACAAGGAAGAGTATGAGAAAATTAACACAGAGCGTTATCACAATAAACATTGGGATATATCCTTTAGATCAGGAGCTCTCAACCTTTTCCATACTTGGGCCCCAGAACCCCTCATACTTCTAGCTTATGACCCCTCTACCATTTAGCAATCTTGGAAAGACAGGATGGTCACAAGCTTCACACTGACTCACTGGGCTTGATACCATTAGTTCCTTCATACAATTTACCAAAGAAAGCAAAACACTTACAGCACTTTTTGGAACTAAATAATTGAAGAGAAATATCTGTGGGGCAGCACCTATGTTTGCCATACGCTGTCCTTACTCCCACTGATTTTTATAGCAGTTTTGCTTTAGCAAGGACTGAGCAAAAACGGAGTCAGGACCTCATGATTTGGCTCTGCAAGAATCTATACTTAACAGTAAATTCTCTAGACACTTAGGGTGGTTTTCACAAAGGTATTTAGGTGTCAAACTCCCACTGAAATCAATGGGAGTTCAGTGCCTAAACACCCTTCCTGAATCCCACTCTTATATTGCAATAGTGCATATTAGGGCATGTCTTCACTACCCGCCAGATTGGCGGGTAGCAATCGATCTATCGGGGATCGACTTATCGCGTCTAGCGAAGGCACGATAAAATTGATCCCTGATCGCTCTGCCGTTGACTCCGGAAATCCACCGCGGCAAGAGGCAGAAGCGGAGTCGATGGCGGAGCGGCAGCGGTCGACTCGCCGCCGTCCTCACAGTCAGGTAAGTCGACCTAAAATATGCAACTTCAGCTACGCTATTCACGTAGCTGAAGTTGCGTATCTTAGGTCGACCCCTCCCCCGTAGTGTAGACCTAGCCTTAGACACCACCACCACCACCTTAGACAGCCGGGGTCTGTCCATGACCACACTGTAGGGCTTTATTCCAGGTGCATAAGAGCTGGATGCTAAATTAATCATGTACTAAGTAACAGTTCAGCCAACTGTTCATAAGAGATTGAAACAAGGAAAAAGAAGACGCTCCAAGCTGCTGAAACATGTTCTCCATGGCAAGCCTGAAATCACCTGTTAAGTTTGCAGTCAAGACGTAGCCTAACATAGCTCTGCAGATTCGGAGCAAGTGAGCTGCTAGGTCTGAACATGTCCCCGAGCAGAATGAGTGAGAATGCCGGGCATGTTCGTGTGAATGCCCAGTGCATGATCACATGCTCCTCATTATAATCAATATTTATATATTGATACATGCCTGGAAGGCTGCGATGTGTAGGAGATGCAAAAGCAAAGCCTTATGATAACAGCAAGGCAAAAGAATGAGCCAGAGCATGGACGGAGTACAGTAACTCCTCACTTAAAGTCGTCCCGGTTAAGGTTGTTTCGTTGCTGATCAAGTAGGGAACATGCTCGTTTAAAGTTGTGTAATGCTCCCTTCTAACGGCGTTTGACAGCCACCTGCTTTGTCTACTGCTTGCAGGAAGAGCAGCCCGTTGCACCTAGCTGCTGGGGCCTTGGAACCAGGGTGGACCAGCAGCTCCCCGCTCCCCTAAGTTCCCTGTGCAGCAGCTGCCCACCAGGCTAGCAATTGCAGCTGTCCCTCCCACCACTGCCATGTGCTGCTCCTGCCCTCTGCCTTGGAGCTGCTCCCCGAGACTCCTGCTTGCTGTGCGGGGGGGAGGGAAGGAAGAGGGGGGCTAATGTCAGGGTGTCCCCCTCTCCCCTGCTCCTGCACCCCGCTTACCCCATCTTCCATAGAGCAGGGGGGATACACCAGGGCTCAGGACGGAGGGAGCTTGCAGCAGCTGCAGTCTCAGCAAGCTGATCTAATTAACAAGGCAGTGTACTTAAAGGGGAAATGCGCATATCTCCCTCCATTCCTGCTGCCTTGTAGAGTGAGAGAGTTAACCCTTGAGGGCTCAGCCAATTGCTAGTTCATCATTTAGCAGTAAGGGAAATATCCCACCCTCTGACTCCTCCACCTCAACCAAGCTTCACAATCATCATCACTGTGTTAAATTGTTTGTTTAAAACTTATACTGTGTGTGTGTGTGTGTGTGTGTGTGTGTGTATATATATATATATTTTCTTTTGACTGGTGAAAAAAATTTCCCTAGAACCTAACCCCCTCATTTACATTAATTCTTATAGGGAAATTGGATTCGCTTAACATCGTTTCGCTTAAAGTCGCATTTTTCAGGAACATAACTACAACGTTAAGTGAGGAGTTACTGTACCAAAATTCCTCATTTCAATGTTGTTTCTTTTATAACTGATCCCTGGAGAGAAGAAGGGTGAGATCCACAGGCTTCACTTCAGAGAGAGGTTTTTAAAAAATAAATAAGCTCAGTCATGGAAAGAAATGAAAAACTTGAGTTTGAACACAGAGCCCAAAGCAGAATATTTAAGTCCCTTTTCCTCCACTTGATGTTCTGCTTTTATACCTGAGAAGTGCTAGGCAGGGATGAGGAAGATATATAAATATTGACCAAAGAATTATCGTTTGAGACTGATTTTACTGATTCCATCTAAAGTTCCATCTGAATCTCAATGCATAAGGACTCACAAATAATTGAGCTGCTCAAACATTTTTTCATTAAAACTTTTTTTTTCCAGTGACAAATGGCTTTTCAACAAAGCTGAAAGTTTTGGGGAAAAGTTTTGATTGTCATAAATAATTGGGGGGGTTTTCTCAGAAGTTTTCAATAGTTTTTTTAATGAAAATGCCTGAAACAGTTCATAGAAAAAATGTAGATGAAAAATGTTAGTTTTTGTTGAATTTTTTCACAGAGGAAAAAAAATATAATTTCCAGACCAGCTCTAATAAATAAGTTAAGATTGATAACCGCAACTTGGCTGTAAAGAAAATATGAATATAGGAGGTTTCAGAAAGGCTCCTTTATCATGGAGGTAGAAAGGTCTTCTTTGTCTTATACTCTTCATTTGTCATGAAGATTAAGCTGTAAATCGTCTACTCCTGAAGAACTACCCATATGGAGCTTGAGCCTGTGAGGTGCTGAGCATCTCCAATGCCAATTTTAATGGGAATTGAAAGTGCTGAGCGTGTCTCAGAAATGCTCAACACCATGGGGGCAGGGGCAGAAGGGAAGTAGCTTCAGAGACTGTTACTTTAAATCCATGGAGTGTCCATATATCACTGCAAGGGAGAGAGGTTTCTATAGGCCCCTGGGATGGGATAGAGGAAAAGTTACTAACTATATTGATATCCTGAGATGTGCAGGGAAGGATATGGCGCCTTTGTGTAGAGGGGCCAGCCCCTTTCTGCTTGTCCAAGACCTCTGCCTGTTCCCAGTAGCATGGCCCCTTCACTTTTGGCCATATATTTGCATCCTCATCCTCACTTTAGTAGGTAAAAGGCAGACAGGGTTGAGGGCAAGACAAAGCTGCATTAAGTTTCACTGGAATGTCCATGGGGTTGCTGAAAGCTTTCATGGTCTTGTGTGCAAGGTAGAGAGAATTCTTCAGAGGCTCATCTTCCACTTCCAGTTCTTTCCAGTCACCTTTGGCTGGTATTTGTCCTTAGTTTTGAAAGGACACTCAGCTGCACAGCTGAAAGCAACTTTCAATTAACCAACAGCAATTTGACACAGAAAGTGAGCGTGACCCTTAATATCTGCCCCAGCAGCACAGACTGGTCCAACACAGTCATGTAAATCTTTGAAGTTAGCAACATAAGTGAGTTAGGCTGCTGGGGCTTTTTATAAGGTTGCATGTGAAATTGTCAGAGGAATGAAACCATTTACAGATGGTGCAGTGATAAGGACGGTACGGTATCTTGCTTGTATGTGCTCCTAATTTCCGGGGGAGGGGGGGAAAGCCCACAACAGGAAAAAGAAACTGAAACAAATGTAATTCTTTTGACTATGCTGTGGTTGAAGGAGTAAGTCAGATTTCTGGCAACACCAAAAGAACTCCAAAGACAAGCTGGCTGCTGCAGTATTTATTAGTTTGCCTTTGATGAAACCCCTGACATCAAGGATTTTCCTCAGTGACTGATTTTTGTCAGAGTAATTATGAGTGAACTGGATGTGACAGAGGATTTTTTTGGACATGAAACCCTTGCATTATGGCATGAAAGGAGAGGACATAAAAACAATCAACCTGGTGTGACAGAGGCCCTGAAGCAGTTTGATGTGGCCCTGGAGAAAAGAACTGTTATCACTACTTACTGATGTGGTCACGAGGAGGAAAATTGCTAAATAAAATGTATTTTGGAGTCAGATAGGTCAGTGGGGGCCACTTTCTCTTACCACTGTTCTCTCTTATCAAAAGTAGGTCATGCCCGTGGGAGGGTGGGATTGGGGTGAAGTATTTGAAACATTTAAAAATACTTTCAGAAGAGGAAAGTGAAGTTGGCTTTACGTTGTGTCTGTGTTGGGTCTGTCACAGTTCAGGGTAAGTGCATCTGTATTCTCCCTCTATGGCCCAGCCAGGGCACCCACTTCTAGGCTTCCAGTTCCCCAGCTGTCATGTCTCCTGAGCGGAGACACATGTCTCTTTCCCTCCTGTGAATTCCCCAGCAAAGTCAGACTGCCTCAGCAGGCCTGCTTTGCTTTTCTCCTCAGAGACAGTAAACAGAGTTATTGCCACAGTTAAGTTACCCCACAGCTCTTTCTCGGTAAAGCACATTTATTCTTAAGGGAAAAGCGTTACAGAAAAATCTATTAAAGGCACTAAAAGAACTTACACACATGCTAATAAGATTACCAGCGATCACCCCCAGTGCCAACAAGGGCTCCTTCGGACCCCACCCAGGAGTTTTACTGTGGCTACAAGTTCATCACTTCTTCTGCTCAGAACAAGCACCCTGTGAATCCTTTCCTCCTTTATGTTGTTTGGGCCTTCTGAGTCTGGGAATAGGTAATTTGTAGACAAAGGCTCCTCCCCAGGGCAAAGCTTCAAAAAATCAGATCTGGTGGTGGGCATTTGCTTGCCCTTCCTCCCAAGTATTTCCTAGGAAACCTACTCAACTAACAGTTCATTCTTGTCTTAGCCCATTTCTTTAAAAAAAAAAAATGCTTTGAAGCTCATAACACTTTCCAAGGTTTACATTAGTCATATCTCCTAGACAAGCTACATAGAATAACATATAAACAGTTGAATTTTTGATATAATGAGCTCCTAAGATACTTAAACTTAATTCAATAACATTTATCCAAGATATTGCATCTATGTCACAGGGACTATCCTACATTCTGTAATGCTACAAAAAAAAAATTGGCCCACTGGTGTAAATCATCTAAGCGCAGGAGAAAGAAACATCTGAAAAGGTCCATCTGGGTATCCTGCCTTCATTATCACCTTTGGCCCAATTGGGATCTTTTGACTTCCTATTCAGTGCTAACATAAGTTGATCAGAACCTTATTTGAAAGCATACAGTTAGCACCAAAGAGACATGGCTTCAAGATGGTGAATGAACACAAAAATATGTTTCTTCTCATGCCGTGCTGTGTGAAATCTTTCCTACATGTCTGCATGGAGGCATGGGGTCTAGTTATATCTGAAGATATCCATCTGTACAGAAAGAATATCTGAACAGTGGAGAAAAAGGAGACACTGGTCCTGATTCTCCTCTAACTTACACCAGTTTATCATTGACTTCGCTGGAGTCACGCTGACTTTACACTGGAGTAATTGAGATTAGAATTAGTATGAAGCACATGGATGGTTCCTGGTGATCGATTTCAAGTTGGGACATTTGGCAGAAGTCTGATTTCTAAAACCATTGGCACTATGTGAGAGTCGAGTACGTATGCCACATGCTTTAGGCATTCTGGGTGAACGTACTTCCATAACAGTCCATGACATCTACAGACAAGCTCAGGGCTTTGGGTTCGTGGTGACTGCAGAGGCAGAATGCCATTGCATTCTTGGAGCTATCAGTGCCCTGCCTGCATATATGAATGTAATGTATGGAGAGTGGTACATGATACACCCTCAGCCTTTGTAAAGTCAGTAGGCTAGGTTTTGTTATGGGGAAAAAAATCAAACTACTGGGAAAAAACAACAACAAAATCCAATATTTCCAATGACCAGTCTACAGTCCCATGTACACCTACAGTCTCTGGTACTTGACAAATAACAAAATAATCCAGAACAACCCTGGATTATCTGAATGTAACAGTGGATGCTGAATAATTTAGGATGTAGGTTTTGGATGGCTAAGGGAATTTTCAATGTAATTAACAGATATCAGGGGACATGACCCCATTTCAGATACCAGAGATATTTTGATAACGGAGATTTGGATAATCAAGGCTGTACTGATATTGTATTTAAGTTGGTTGGTATTTATTCCTTTCAAAACGGTTTGGGTTTTGATATTTTAACTTCCCTTAGCTCACATTCCCACTTTTTTGAGACAGCAGTCTTCATTTGGGAGAAGCCTGTAGTGAAATTGTTGGCATTCTGCACCTCTTCCTGTTAGAAGATATTGATGGAAAATCTGGGACTAGGTTACAGTGCTCTGCAGCAGGACTGTTATTCTAAACCAAGGGGCCAGTATGTTAGCTAGATACTCTAATTATCTCACTACATTTCTACACCCTGTATAAACACACTCTCCTGGCCAAATCCTGCTTTGATTAACACCTTATGCAAGCCCTTTGAGTTCAGTGGGGGTTGTATGAGGTGTACTGACAGGCTGGAATCTGTGTGTTGTACAAGACAAATCATCTTTTGTAGTATGACAAACTATGGCAAAATATTCTCAAGCTAAATTTTGCTCCGGGATTGGAGCAAAAAAGTTTCCCTCATTTGTCTTTGACCTGCCCTGGCATGGGGTCACAGCCTGAGACTCAGTTTTTACTCCAGGGAGGAATTTGCCTGAGTAAAAATCAGAACAAAATGTCTTACTTTTAATACAGCGGTAAGAATGTATATACAAAGGCTACTTAATTGAATGGTAAATTAAGTCCCTGCATGAAAAATATGAGAGTAGAACAAGATTTGGAGTTGGTCTAGCTCAGAAATGTACTGTAACGCCTTTTGGATTAAATAAAAGGGGGAAAACAAGCCAGCTACTAGCTCTTGAAACATCTATAAGTATAAGGCCTGATCTTATTGCTTTCAGCAGCAGCAAGACTAGGCACATAGTGCAGAGGTTATAATTCATATAGTGTCAAAAAATGTAACAGGATTTGCAGGAATTGAAATCACGAACGCTTAGAGGTGTTATAAATTAACACACAAAAAATCCACTTTCTGTCATTTCTGTTCATTGACTCATTTTCCGTTTCATTTGTCAAGGTAGGATTGTTCTCTGGATCTTGGAACACTCCATCCACCTGTCAAGCAGAAGCTTCAAGACCCCTCCTGGGGATCATCCTGAAGAGACACTCTGGCAATAACGATGAATTCATCACACACTTGCAGGCTGTTTCTTTAAAGGCTTAGAGATTTAAAACTCACTGACCAAACCAGTGCAGTTCTCAAGGAGCCTGCTTTGCAGCACAATGTAATAGACGTTGTGGACCTGATTCTCATCTCTCTTACACTGCCGTATGCAGGAGGTACTCAGTCGAAATCAATGGAGTTACACCACTGTAAAAGTGGGGTCAGCGAGAGGTGAATTAGGCCCACTTATTTGCAGATAGTGGTAGTTTCACATGTGCATTGGCATAAGTGTGGCTGTTAGGATGCTTTTGAAGGAAAGCTGGTTTTAAAACACTGGTGGCTTTCAGTTACACAAGGCTATAATTCATGGAGATTTTACAGTAAATCCTCTACAGAGTTGCTGATGCCTCCCAGAAAACTTTGCATAATCTTCTGGCTCCGATGCTTGGCTAAGACCAAGGAATGTACAGTGCAGCTGAGGAGGTAGGGTGCAAAAGTGAACTGAAGCCACTCTGAGTCAGTCCTGCCTCTCAGAATAGCCTGCAAGTAGCTTTTGATGAACCCAAAGGCAGAGGAACTGTTGTGGTTCTGCTGTGCGTGCATGGGGGTAGACTGGGAACAGAAAGGTTATGCAAGAGGTTTGAGTCTCTATGTAGGGTCATTGTGAGATATGTGCAGGATGAGGGCTGGGGTGGGGCCAGTGGGTCTGAAAATTTACTGGTCTAACCCACCTGTGTGTGTGTGTGCAGGGATCTGCTTGTATAGTCTGTGGGCTGAAAAGCTGCTGTATGGTTTCCCCATAAGAAACTCAGCAAGCCTCTGTGTACATCCTCTGTGCAAAGACCATTTATTTGCTTTGGGCAAGGTGGGAGAATTTGGCCAGTAGGTAGTTTTAATTTGGGCTCAAATATGTGTCACATTTTATTTTATTTTTTTAATTGTATTTTCAGCGTGTACGTTGGCGCATGAGCCCGTGCATTGATTTTAAAGGACTTCTTGGAAAAATAATCATATATGGGCCGTTTAAATTTCTCTCTAATAAGTGGAAAGATTTACTAAAAAGGTCTATGTGATGATTTGGGGGGATTATTGAACACTGATGCCAATGTATTTCCGACAGGCTGAAGAATTAAGCACTCCTAGTGTTGAAAGCAATCTGAATATTGCCTAAAACTTGTGCTGAGTGAGGCTCTTGTCTGCAAGTGGACGAAGATGTCAGAAATGCAGGCTGAGCAGAGGCAGTGTGTTGCGGATGAAAGGAAGTAAGATCTGAACCTGTGTTTTAGTACGAGTTCTTCAAATTGCAAGACATTGAAGGTCTGTACAGAAATCTGACTGATAAAGTATCAGAGGGATAGCCGTGTTAGTCTGGATCTGTAAAAAGCAACAGAGAGTCCTGTGGCATCTTTAAGACTAACAGATGTATTGGAGCATAAGCTTTTGTGGGTGAATGCCCACTTCGTCGGATGCATGTAATGGAAATTTCCAGGGGCAGGTATAAATATGCTGGCAAGAATCAGTCTAGAGATAACGAGGTTAGTTCAATTAGGGAGGGTGAGGTCCTCTGCTAGCAGTTGAAGTGTGAACACCAAGGGAGGAGAAACTGCTTCTGTAGTTGGCTAACCATTCACAGTCTTTGTTTAATCCTGATCTTATGGTGTCAAATTTGCAAATGAACTGAAGCTCAGCAGTTTCTCTTTGGAGTCTGGTCCTGAAGTTTTTTTGCTGTAAGATGGCTACCTTTACATCTGCTATTGTGTGGCCAGGGAGGTTGAAGTGTTCTCCTACTGGTTTTTGTATATTGCCATTCCTGATATCTGACTTGTGTCCATTTATCCTTTTACGTAGTTACTGATAAAGATGTCAGGTGCAAGACATGGCTATTGATAAATTGCATGTACATTTCACAATTGTATTATTATGGAGCATATCCTGTCACTCATTAAGCATATTTATTTTTTCTTACCCTTATGTTGCTCTTCGTTGTCTTGGGGATCAAGGTATTAGAATACTTTCCCCCATCTCTTTACCCAGTGATGAGGAAACCAGGTACAAATCATCACTGTTTCTTTACTGGTTTTATGGCTCTTCTTTAAATAAAAATCAGCAGAATCTGGTATACAGTTTCTGGTGAATCTTTAACAGGGTAGGTGTTTGGCTGGGGTTGCATGGAACCATAGAGACCAAATGGATCTGTGGATGCAGAGAGCTAGGTATATATTTAGAGGCACAATCCTGACAAGTGTTGCTGACAGTGCAGGCCCTGAGGGGAGATTGGAGGATGGATCCCCAACATAGTGTTGTGTTGGGAAATGAAAAATGGGCAGAAGAAACACTAGTCCATCTCCTGCCCTCCCTCGAATGACCAGTCACAGCTGGAATTTGTGTGAGAAGAGGTTTTGTGAAACAATGGAGATCAGCTCTGTCATTTTAAGTGTCTGCTTGCACAAGTCTGAAAACTTAATGGAAGACAGTGCTGCACAAAGGCAGAATCATGTACTTATACTTTGCCCTGGTTTTTCAGAAGGCCCATGTCCAAATTTCTGTAAGTGGGACTTCTCCCTCCACCCATTTTTCTTAAACCAGCATTTTCCCAATCTGTGGTCCATGGGCTGCTGGTGGTCTGCAGAAAGCTTGTTGGCCAAATGGCACTGGCTCTCCTCCCCTTCCTTGCTAGCTGTTACAGTGAAACATACATTAAATACTCCCCTCGTTTTCCTTTTCCATGGAAGCAAGTGCTCTAGCTTTCATATTGATGTTATCCTATTGTGAATGGCTGAAGAGAGGGTCCATTCAATTGCAAATGGATAGTTCCATGGGGTCCGTGTGGCAATCTCTCTCTCAAAATGGGATCTACAGTTTGAGAATCCCTTTTTAGACCAAATCTGGGTAATTGTTACTCATTCTTTGTATCTGAACTTTTTCTGTAAGCATGCAGTTTTGTTTCTACAGAAGACATTGTTCTGGACTTCCTATACTGAGGACTTCCTATTCCGTTCTTTACTCGGTCAGATGGGTGTTGTCCTCCTTACCACGTGTGAGCAGTATTAGCATAATACAAACATAAATTATGTTGAAACTTCATGCTAACAATAATAACATCATTGCCACGAAAGTTGAAACACTTCTGATAACAGAATGCATGGATCCTTTCCTTTCAAACCTGATGTTCTGGTCATTCAGGTCTCAGGTACAGTAAGAAGGTAGAAATCTACTTTTCAGAATGTTTGTTATACCCTCAGGCTCCTGACTCATAAGAATATTGAAATAAATCTCTCACCTTGGGCTTGAAAGAGGTGAGTGTGGGCATGTGGACTCAAATCCTTAACACAATAAGGAGAGGAAGTTCTTTGTGCCTCTACTTGGGAGGCCTGTACTGGCTGGTGTGTGTGTGGGAAGCGGTTTTTAGAAGATGGCCTGAAAGAAGCTACCACTATTCAAGGAAGAAACTCTGGCAGGAAATTGCTTTAGCTTTCATCTCTTGCTCCTTTTCTTTTTCCTCACACAGTTGCTTTTGAAACCAAGCCATAGTTTAATCGAGTTCCCCTTCCTGTATCTTTTGGACACTGTATTAAACTAAAAAACCCAAAACAACCAAAAACCTTAAAAAAGGAGGGATGGTCCTGAAGAGCAAAGTGTGGATCCACATCCAAATTTTTAAACTCTTTCTCACACACACACACACACACACACACACACTGTGTTCAGGTCTAGAGTTTTGCTTTGGCCATTGTAGAGATTAGAAGCTGGCTGGGAAATTTGGATCTACATGCTGATTTGAATTCCATAGCTCATCTTCACCACATCATATTTTGGGGAGTTCAGATCCTGACTTTGTGTTTAGGCTCATCACAGTGTAAAAATATTCTCTTGGTGCTAAAGACTTCAATAGGAATTAGTTCTGGGCTGTTACCCTTAAATCCCACTACTTCCTCCTCCTCAGTCACTTACATGGGCATATTTAAAAATGCTGCCTTAAATCTCATTTATTAATAGTGAAATTACCTTTATCTAGATTTTACATTCACAAGTAATCACAAGTTAAAGGATCTGATTTTCATTTACACTAAGGCCGCAAAGTTATACTGACCTAAGTTGACTTGTTTTGCCTTAGTTTTGCATGCATCCACATCTAAATTCATCTCCTGCCGACAGACACCCTATTACATGGTGTAAGAGGTCGGACTCACCCCTGCGGCGCCTCCTGCTGGTCATCCATGGGAATTAGCTCAATCCAGCCCAGAGCACCCTCTGCAGGCCGGTGATCCGCCTTGTCGTTACTAGCTCCCGTGTCCCTCCCAGGACCCTGGTGCCCCTTACTCTGGGTGCTGCCCCCTGGCAGTACCCACACACGCTGGGTCTCCCCTCCCAGGGGAACCCCCACCCACTAACCCCACCTCGCCTCAATGTAAGGCTACTGCCAGTCACCATCTAGTCCCACTCCCTGGGGCAGACTGCAGTATCAGCCACTCATCTCAGGCAAGGTTGGGTTTGGACCTGCTGCCTTGGCCTACCTCTGGGCTGCCCTCTGCAACCCCCAGTACCTTTGGCCCAATGCTAGGCCACAGCCTGGGGCTTTCCAGGCTGGCGCTCCCCAGCTCCTCAGCCTTTCCCCAGCCCTGCTCCACTCAGGTACCCTGTCTAAAGCTCCCTGCAGCCAGGCCCTTCTCTCCCTGAGTGCAGAGAGAGACTTCTGAGCTTCTGGCTGCCCTGGCCTTTATAGGGCCAGCTGGGCTCTGATTGGGGCATGGCCCAGCTGCAGCTGCTTCCCCCAATCAGCCCAGGTCTTTCCTTCCCCAGCCCCAGCCCTCTGCAGGGCTGGCTTTAACCTTTCCCAGGCAGGAGCGGGTGTCCACCCCGCTACACATGCAGGGTTGGCTCCAGGCACCAGCCTGGCAAGCAGGTGCTTGGGGCGATCCGCTCCGGAGAGGGGCGGCAGGTCCAGCTATTCTGCAGCAAGTCGGTGGACGGTCCCTCACTCCCGCTCAGAGTGAAGGACCTCCCGCCGAATTGCCGCCGCAGATCGTGATCGCGGCTTTTTGGGGGGGTTTTTTTGGCTGCTTGGGGCGGCCCAAACCCTGGAGCCAGCCCTGTACACGTGGACACAATAACATCACCTTCTTGGATAACTTAGAGCCAAAGTTGACCTACTTCCATCAACCTGGTTCTAGTGCAGACAACGCATTACCTGTGTCCACTGTATAGTCCTCCATGTTACACTGCTGTAGCACAGTAGAGGGGCCTTAAAGTGGAACTAAATTTTACATACTCTTTAAGGCCTCTATACACCATGTAAAGTAGCCCTGGTGTAAATAAGAATCTGGCTCAGACTCCTTAACTATCCCTGCAATTATCTCATTGCAGTAACACGGACAAGCTAGACCCATGTGCTCTAATAGGACACTAGGAAACAATTCTAAAAAGGGAAACAGCATTAAACTGAAAGCTACATTTGAGCCATTTGCAAATAGTATCAACTTTCAAGATAAACTATTCCTTTGTGGGGCTTTAACCATAAATCCCAAAGTACCTGCAAGCAGTATATCAGAAGCCAACACCACCCAGCACCTGCACACCGAACCCAACAAAGGAAATGAGACCAAAGGAAATGCCACCCACAGGAGACTACACTGTTATGTGCCACTGGCAGAGAATAGGAGGGACCGAGGTGCAGCGGTGCTCAAGGCTCCTGCAATGGCAGGGAAATATTAAATGAGATATAGCAAGATAATCTGCACCAGATGCTGCAAAGGAAGGTGAATCCCTCTGCCCCAATGTTGCTGCCAATCTGACTTGGGGACAAATTCCTTCCCGACTCCACATATGGTGATCAGTTAGACTCTGAGCATGTGAGCAAGAACCAGCCAGCCAAGCACCCGAGAGAGAGAATGCTCAATGTCACCTCAGGGCACTGGTCCACCTTAGTGTCCCATCTTATAGCACAGGACCATGATTCTTCTATATTGAACAGCTCCCTGGAATATAGTGCTCATCTTCGCTGAGGCAGGAAGAGTATTACTCCAAGTTAGTCTAAATCAGAGGTGTAAGTGACATTAAAGGAGAATCTGAATGGATTTTGTTTAGACGAAGGGCATGTTGCCAAGGTTTTTGCAGAGATGCAAGAATAACAGATTCTGTATTTTAAAAATTATTTCAAGGAAACTTGTCAGTATAATCTGTTCCATTGTGACATCCCATTTAAAATGTACCAGGCAACACAATCATTATACAAGAAGTTAAATACGTCTAAGGATGAATGAAACTTTATCAGAGTGGCTCCAAGTGCAGGCCGGGTGTTTGCCACTGACATCAGTCTGGACGGGGGCCTACACAGCCTGGGGACATGCTTCGTGGGGTGTGGAAGCATCACGAGTGGCACCATATGACATTGCTTTTGAAATTGCCACCATGGAGCCCAAGTAATGTGGGATTGATTTGAGGAAGCCTGATGATTACTTTAAACACGTAACTATATATATATACAAAAATATACATAGCGGCGTCAATCAGGGCCTTTACTTCTAAAGTGTTTGCAAGTAAGAGAAGAATTGTGCTAACGGGAGGAGACTTTTCCCAGTTGTAGTAGTTATGGCAGCAGAATGAACTTTAGATGTACACAAGTTTATTGCATCTGTTAAAGCAGTATTGGCTTTCAGCAATGAAATGTGTACTCAAGAACAAGTGCCTCTGCAGAATTTGGGGCCCTCTCCATGCAGAGATAGAATTTCCACTGCAGAAATGAAAGACAGGACCAGACGAAAATGCACCAACTATTACATTCAGGGAAAGACCCTGAAGTGGATAGGTTATACCGTGGGAATAGACAGCAGCTGGTGGCTGATGGTGGTGTTATGACTGGATCACTGATGAGGCCACAAAGAAGTCAGACGGCCTTTAAGAAAACCAAAAGGGCCAGCCTGTGGACTAATGGCAGCAAAACGCTAGGATCTGGGTTTGAGTTCCAAGCTTAGTCTCTCATTTCCAGACAGAGTTGGAAGTAGCACGTACCAATCTCCACTGATCCCCTCTGGCCAACAGAAGGAGTTATGTTGCACGAGGGAACTGCAGCCAATTGTCCTTGCCAGAAGGCAGGTTGCTACAGTGGGGTGAGAAAGGGGATAAACTGAGGCCCCTATCAATACAGAAGGACTACAACTTGCAAGGAAACATGCTTCTGAAAGATTAGCAACCATGCCATAATCAAAGACAGTTTCAACAGCCAAGGAAAGGCTAGACTCACCAGTCACAGCTGAGATAGGAAAGATATGTCTGAGCCAGCCTTCATCAAGAAATCAGAGGGTGAGGATGCTGTTCCTATAATTCTAGGCTGGTTTGCTTTCTTCAGACCTCTGTCCTGGTGCTGCCTCAGGGACCACACTGCCTCACCTGTCAGCTACATGTAGAAGTGACTCATTCATCTGGCCAAAATTCCATAGAGTGCAGCCTAAAGACCTCTGTGCTTCAGATGCTCCTGCATCGGGAATGGGCTCCTGCACTATTTCCCCCATGCACTGGGCTCTTTGCAGATGTCTTTCCTCTTTCTCTCTCTCCACTCCTGTTCTTCACAAGCCTCCCGCTCAGCCCTTCACCTTCGTTAAGGGCCTCAGTGACTCCTCTAGCATCTTAAAGACATTGCTGGGCTACTCAGTTGTGAAAGACGTGACAGGTTGAATTGGACTCAACTACTGCACCAACCTCTTCAAGTCTCTGCAATTATCTTCTTTCTAGGTAGGAATCTCTCTCATTGATTATATGGCTCTTCTGATCTTCATCCGCTGGAGTGCTGGATCTTTGGGATTATCCTTTCAGCGTTGCATCCTTTCCCCTTGCCTACCACTTAATGTCACAGGCTTTGGCCAGTTAGTCCAGTTATAGCTTCTCTCAATTCCAGCCTTATCCGCCTGAAAGTCTAGCTCCACAAATAAAGCAGAGTGGGCGTTTCCATGTTAATGTGCTTTCCCCTGGAGCCCTCAGGGAAAGGTCCTGAACATGATTTCTTCCGCTTGAATGGAAAGAGGAATTCCTGCTATAGCCTCCATGAAATTACAGTCTTCTGTTTTTATGAAATGGAAACCAAAGTCAATATTACCTTAGAGCCTCTTATTCACGTTGTAATAAAATGAGACACTTCCTTGGAAATAAGTTTTAAGACACTTAAGTCTTATAATGTTCATATTTACTAGAGTAGAGTTTGCAGCTGACCTCTGGGCCCTGATGTTTTGGAAGCACAATTCTAGATGATCTTCCAGTTTTCTCTCTCTTCCAACACACTAGTTGGTCAGAAATGCAGATTTCTCCCCATCTCAGTCCCCTTTTCCTCTCGAAACTCTTGTTTGTTCATGTGTCTCTCATGAGGCATAAAGAGTGACATATTACAGCAAATCTGCTGGGAATCGCTTGTAAAACACATTATTTTGAATCAGCCTCATTAGAAGTCTCCCTTCTCCTTGATTTAAAACAGATACGGTGCTTGAGAAATGAGAACTACAGTGATTTTTTCCCCCTGGCTGGCTGTTTGGCTCGACAAATCATAAGAAAAGTGAAAATAAATCTGTAAACCAGGAGTAGAAGTCACATGCTGCATTGAAGTGATGCCTCCCCTGACATAATTAAGGGCTTGGAGTGTTTCCCATGATATTCAGTCCTCTATCTTTATTAATAAAATATTCATATTATTTTACATTTATAAATGGCATGATCTTGCATTCCTTGCATATCCCAAATCCCATTGATTGAGGACCTTACCCCGTTTCACAAAATATGTCCTTGGCCATTCCACTGCTCTCCTCCACAGCTGTTGTGTAGAGAACTTCGCTCCTGTTGGCTGCCTCATAGCACCCCAGAGGTGGCTGCATTTCAGCACTACCTGATTCAGTTCCTGCTTAAAATGGTTTTACACTGGTGCAACCCCAGTGAAACCAGGGAAGCTAGTTTTAATTTATCTCAGACCGCAATTGGTGAGATCACAATCAAGCATTGTTGAAATGCAGCAGCTTCTGGGGTGGAAGCCAACTGGTGCACACCTCACCGCACAAAGCTGCGGGCAAGAGGGGTAGAATCTTTGGGCAAGGCTAGAGGGGTAAAATCCCTCTCCCCAGTGTTATTTCAGAGCGCATCAACACATTACATGGTATGTCAGCTTTGATGCAATTTCTTTTCATTATTTAGGTGTCAGTAAACAACAATTTTCATTGTCGGGGCTGCTTGTAGGCAGCACCTACAACGCTCTTGGCACCATGGTTTGGTTTAAAGGCCTCTGGCTTCACCTTTCTTGAACCACTTAATCACATTTAAAGGCCTTAATAAAATTAACACACATCATTATTTGGTGGCCCTCAGTCCGGCCAGTTTCCTGTCATCATAATCCAAACAGCCCTGCTACCCACAAACCCCGGGTAGCTCTCCTCCCTATGGAGCCTGCAGCTCATCTGTAAGGGTGTCTTCTTGCCTGTGCATGACAGTAAACTCTTGGGTGAAGTCCTGGCCCATTGACATTATTGCTGGCCTTAGTGTGCAAACTTTAATGTACCTTTAACTTCCGTGTTTCCCAGGCACTACCTTGTAGTTTGGGACAATAGGTTAAGATATCTGTAATCCTCCCGCAAGGACATTGCTCAAAGCTGTCACAAACAAGTCCGTTTGCACTGCTTTTGTTGAAGGTGCCATAACCACCCAGCACCTGTGCCCTCCGCCTTTGGCTACATTTCTAGTTTCTAGGAACGAGGACAGTCACATTTCTCCTTGAAACTTGCAAGGTTCTCAGAGGAAGACCCCCCAAAACAGCGATCAGGCATATCTGTGTGCATTATCAGACACTCTCCCAGGCTTGTTCATGATACCTGGCTCTACCTGGGCATAACGGGCCTGCTAAGACAGGGAGAGGCTGCAAGAGCTGAGTCAAGGCGGGAGAGACTGGAAAGACTGCCAGCTGTTGGAGGAGGAGGTGCGCGTCTCTTCATCTGCCCAGCGCTCCCTATACCTGCTGGCTCAGACCAGCAGCAAATTACAACTCCCCCTACCCTCACACACACACTGGCTGAGCTACTCTGGCCAGGAAATCACATAGTCCACATAGTCCAGAGAGGCAGTAGGTGGTTACATAACCCCACTTGCATCCCATGCATCCAGACCCAAATTTGACATAAGGGGGGAGGTTCTGGCTCCTAGCAAGGGCACACAGCAGAAGTCACAGGTTAACCCTAGGCTATTAAAGCAGAATTATACGTATCAAATTCCCTTTCCAGGCTGTTCACTTTTTGCAGACTTTTGTTTTAACTTTGCCTTGATTTTTGTCAATTCTTCTGTATTTCTTTAGTGGCAACTCACATGATCTTATTTTCCCCAATGCTTTTGCCATTGTTTTCCTATCACTTCTTTCCAGGGTGTGTTATGCTGGACCAACTGTATTTCAGTCATAGTTTATACCCCTGAGGTGAGTATGTCCTGGATTGCTCTTGCCTGTGGAATTCTCTGGGGAGACTCAAGTTCTCAGGACTGGGATTTAACAACTCTGGATTGAGTAGCCACCTACCAGTGCACTCAGAAGATGGACACTTATGCGGGACAGCTAAATATCCATCCCACACTCCGTCTGCCTTTTGAACTAGAACAATAGTAGTGGTTCCAAAATAGCTGGTTAACTTTTGGTAGTTTACAATGTCTGCTTGATTCTACACTTCCTTGTATTTCAAGCAATTTCGAAACAGGATTGGATCCACCTGAAAATAGCGAGGTGGAGCCCAGGTGCTACATCCATGATATTCTGTTATGCTTTAACTACAACATGTGAACTTTCAGGGTGTCTTCAGACAGTACATACATAAGATTTTCTCCCATGTTCTCATGAGAACAAGGCAAGATACGCTAATCACACTTCATATACTTCATTTTGCTATTTGTTTCTCTTAGGACCACATCAAGATAATAGGATTTTATAATCTTTTGTGTTTTCCCCTACGGTTTTCCCACCACAATGTTATCTAACTTTGATCAGTACATCCACAGGAAAAAATTCTGAGGCTAGATTTTTGTTATACATTATTTTTCATTATCTTTGTCTCATATTTGGTGATTCAGGAACTGTTTTATGCAGTATTTTTAGTATTTAACTTCCTGTTTGCAGTGATTGCTTACAGAGTACAATATTCAATGGCACTGTATAGCTCCCAACGAGACATAAGGATTGTAATGGAAATATCACACACCTCACATCCAAGTTCTGATATATCAGCCCAGCACTGAAAGGAAACAGGATATTTGCAACTATCTTTGCAGTTAGATAACTTGGAAATTTGGGTGAGAAAAACTTGCAATGATATTGAATCCTTGGGGGTTACAATTCTTTCAGCCCTAAATGCAATGAAATAGATGTTAATGCAATGAAAAACAGAAATGTATGAGTTGGTTTCATTTGACTATGGGCCATTGCATGGTCCGGACACAATATAGGTCAGAAAGATCCATGTATCAAATTTCGGGACTCCCAGAGTCAGATCTAAACTCCTAGGGGCTGTATTGTGCCTAGAAACACCAATCTAGTGTGAACTCCTCTCCGCAGCTTGACTGCCGACATCCCTTTTTCCTCTTCTACCCCTTTCAGCACCTCTCTAGTTTTGCCATTCATTCCCACAGGCCCTGCATTGTGACCACAGAGTACATATCCAGAAGTTGAGGGACTCAAAGATGCTTTGTCTGCCAGGAAGCTCCTATGAATTTTCTTGTAAAAAAGTATTCTCAGGATGCTGAGAGCTTATGTTCCATAATTCTCTGCAAATATGCATTTTACACATGATAGGGTTACTCCCCTTTACACAGAATCCCCTACTAAAGTTGCAAAATGCCACAAACTATTTAAGTTACAACCATTTCCCGCCCCAGACTCTTGTGCCATTTCAGCATCACTAGCAGTTAAAACAGTTAGATAAAATCCTGAGCCTAGGTCTCATGTAATTTAGCCTAACAGGAGCTCAACATGTTTGCTGTTAATCTGGAAATCTGTGCTTTGGATGAGTTCTGCAGGGCTGTAACAGAAGAAATGTTTTCCTGTGCTGTGGAAGGCTGGGCGAAAGGTCAATATCAGGTCAACGCAAGAGAATTCTTCTGCCAAGCTACAGTATATACAACCATGCCAAGGGCCACATCCTCAGCTGTGTAAATGGATGCAGCTCTATTGATGTCAATGGAGCTAGGTTGATGTATATCTGACGAGAATCTGTCCCTCTGAGAAGGTAGTTTCTTTAGTTCTAAAATAAAAGGTGATTGGGCTCATGAATTTTATCAGCAATTCAAAGGTCTTGCTTGTGACTACAGTCCCACCCTGAAGAATTAACTCCTGTTTCTATCACAAGAAAGGTAAAAGGGATTTTCCTGGGGATTTTTCATTTTGGTTCTGCCTCCCTCATAAAATGTAGGCCCTGCGGTGTATGTATTAAAAAGACAAAGGTAACGAGAAACCCTGTCGAAGTGTTCCCTGCCATAGTGGACAAATCCATTGTTATAATGAGCAACCCAATAGGCAACACACTGAGGGTTATTTTAATAGACCCAATACTTTAAATAAAGCCTTCACCATCTGTTCAGTCTTTGGATCGCAAGGGAACACAATTCACAGGTGCATCATAAAAAATAAGACAGAATTATTTAAACGCAAATATAGAACTTGTTTTCTTGGCTGCGAGATGTGACAAAACTTTAAAATAAATGGACCATTAGCTCATGCTAAGTTACGTTGGATATTATATGGTGCCATGCGGTGTCATATGAATAATGTGAATATCAAAAGAATCCATCGTAATCAATGTTTTGTCCAAGTCAAGTGACGTCCCACTTAATCCCAATGTGGTGTCCACCATGCATCTGCATTACTTTCCTCATATTTTGCCATATGTCTTGGGTGAAAAGAACCCCCTGTCTCGGGATATGATACATTCCAGTGTAGTGTGACTGCAACGGACACTGTCTAAGGGAAGAATCTCACCCAGGGTATTTTCATGATAATCAAGAATTTATCCCCTTGTCACCAACTTTAGAGCCAAAATCTGCTCTTGTGTCAGGATGGTTTCCA
Source organism: Terrapene triunguis (assembly GCF_002925995.2). Classification (NCBI taxonomy): domain Eukaryota; kingdom Metazoa; phylum Chordata; order Testudines; family Emydidae; genus Terrapene; species Terrapene triunguis. The sequence goes on from NW_020664980.1 coordinate 8,960,850, forward strand.
TTGAAGTTAAGGGCAGCTGGGTTTGGGCATAAATGTTTTTCTCTGGGAAGAAAGTCCTTTTACAGGATACATTTTTTTCATCTTAACCCTAAAGTGAGAAAACTCGTCCTCTACAAAATTACACTATCAAGTCATAACACTTTGCACTTGTTCTTTTTGTCTGAAGAGCTTGAAACTCTTTGGTAACATTAATTAACCAAACCTAACAACACTCTGGGTACGTCTACACTACCCGTCGGATTGGCGGGTAGCGATCTATCTATCGGGGATTGATTTGTCACGTGTAGTGTAGACGCGATAAATTGATCCCCGATTGCTCTGCCGTCAACTGCTGAACTCCAGCTCAGCGAGAGCCGGAAGCAAAGTTGACGGGAGAGAGGCAGCCGTCGATCCCGCACCGCGAGGACGCAAAGTAAGTGATTCTAAGTCGATCTAAGATATGTCAACTTCAGCTACTCTATTCTCGTAGCTGAAGTTGCATATTTTAGATTGATCCCCCCCCCCTCCAATGTAGACCAGGCCTCAGTCATGAAAAGAAACATTATGCCTGTTTTCCAGATGGTAAAAATGGACCAACAGAGAATGTCGGTCATCTCAATGCACGTGTCAGGTGCACACTTCCAGTCAGCATAAACAGGAATGGGGCATGTAATTGCGATGCTTCAGTTTCGGATACACATATGCCTAGCTGATTTAATAATCCATTTAAAAATTGGGCAAGTGCATTCCGTGTATATCTGTATTGCTTAGTATACTCTTGCTAAATATAAGGTGTGCCAGCAATTTGTTGAGTCTCTGCTCAGACTGCTTTGTGGAAGGAATATGGCAGCCCTGATGGGGGCCTACTGCAAATATCTTCATCAATGAGATGTTTCAAAACAAGAGCTGTTACAGGAAGCTTGACCAACTGTGTATTTTGTGCTATCTGGCCAACAACAAGTATGTTGCTGGATGTTGTTCTTGCAGAAGCAGTGGCTGATTAAATGTAAGTATTTCTTTATGGCTATTGCCGTTTATCCTTTCACTTAGGCAACATTGCTAAGCTGTCTCCTTTTAGGGTGTGTCAGTACATTTATTGACTATGATAAGTTACCCTGCAATGAAGGGTTTACAAACCATCTATATTTTTTTGATTTTGAGACACATATAGATCATGTTAAAAACCAGAAGTCCATTGTTCAATCAATCAAGTTAATCCTGGTGCTCCTTGATAACTATGGCTATCACATTTCAGAGTGATTTTACTGGATATTACTGGGATTACTTGCAGTAGCCACTCAGTCTAGACAGGGGTTTCTATTACAGTGAACACAGACAAAAGGGTAAGAAATATTAATGCCCAGCATCCATTAACCATGCACGAACGGCATATCAGAGGGTGGATCCTAGACACTTTGCCTTGGTTCCCCCTCTCTTTTGTTTCTCTCTCAGCAGGGCATTGACTTTTTTCTTTAACAGGTCATCTTCACAAAGGAAAGTAAATAAGACGGGGTGCTTGAAACCTTTGCCAGTTAGAATTTTAGGATGGTTATAGTTTCTTTCCACTCCAGTTTGACGCACTGTCATAACATAAGGGATCCCCATTGGACGACCTATTTGAAGTATTATCCTCACGATGACTTACCTTCTTTTCTGGCCTCTCTTTAGGGTTTGAGTAATAGTATTTCTACCAAAGCACACAGCTTGAAAACCCATGGTGTTGGGATTCCCTCTGGGCTGCATGGAGAACGCTGTAATGCTAGAAACCTGCTGTGGTGGTAAAGATGATCACAACGCCACCAGCAGGGCTGGATAAAATTAATACTCACTGTTGTTGCTGAAACTAAGAATGGCGAACACTCCAGGAATGCTGCTCCTTGATTAAACCTCGTGCAGTTCTCCCTGACATGAGCAGTCTTGTGTGAGAAGATAATATCTCCTGCAGCTAAATAAGGCGAAGTGGATGATGATTAAAATTAGGCCTAATTAACAAGGGGCTGATGTGAGGTAACGAAGCACAATTTTCAAGCATTTCAAACTTCTATTTTTTGCTGCTTCACAATATTCTCAGCTGATAACATCTGAGCCAAATATCATCTGTTGCACAGACTGCTCCCTGGCTACCCCGGATTTTATTTTTGATATTGCATAGTTCAAACTGGTGCAAAAGTGCCCATCACAAATCAAACCAATTTTCTAAAACACACTGGGAGTTGGACAAAGGTGGTATAACAGCAGAACAAGTTAAGCAATTTGCTCACATGTGGCTTGCCCGTCCTGACTGATCCCCACGGCCTCTGTCCTCACCTCCTGCAAATCCTTTCTCAAGAAGCTGTGAACTGAAAGCCAGTGAGGTACCGAGCCAGCTGCTGGTAGTGATTGCTAGTGCCCCTGCAGGAGGGCATGCTGACAGCTGTCCTTAAGGAGGCATTTGCACACAAAACCATCCCTGGCCATGACAATCTTGCCAAATCGTTGACCAGTTTTAAACGTCTTTCTTTTTGGTAAAGATGGGCGAGAAGGTTGGTGATAATGCAACTTTGGCAATGTCTGGTTTCCAGAGATTCCCTTGACATCTGTCAGCCTGGTTTAATACAGAACCTGTGCTACTTATGTTGGCCGATGAACTAGTCCTGAGCCTGGATGAAGATCCCTTTACACTGGGCAGCTGCTTTTGATACTGTTAATTGTGTCAGAGTGATAAGATTGCATTGCCCCTGCTCATGTGACATCTGTCCTATGGACAGGTCTGTCGTTTCCTGGGTTCTCCACCTAACGTCTTCCACAACAAATTCGCTGCTCAGCATATAACCTGAGTGACTACTCTGGGGAGCAGCTTGGACTGCAACCTCAGGGCTGCAATAGCCCCTGTGGCCTGTAGTTCCCCCAGAGAGAGGGACAGCCAGTGGATCTATTTATTTCAGGCACTTATCCCCCATTACCGTAATATCTGAGCATCTCACAGGCTTTAATGTATTTATCCTCACAACACTCCTGTGAGGTAGGGAAGTGCTATTATCCCCATTTTACCAATGGAAACTGAGGCCTGGAGAGATTAAGGCCCAGATTCACAAAGATATTCGTACCTTTGTGGGTCTGGGTACAAATGACTAGGCTAAGGTCACACAGGAAGTCTGCGGAGGAGCCAGAAATTGAACCTGGGCCTCTCTACTCTCAGGACCATCCGTCTGCTGCTGTATACATGAATCCATGTCGTTCAGAGCCACTGGTCCCAGCCCATACCACCTACCCTACCTGGAAACTCTCGCTCCCTCATGACCTGGAAGGAGCTTCCAGAGAGCACATCTCTGCAGTGTTCAGAGGGGGACCCCCACAGCATGCAATTCTACTTCCAGCGGAATCACAATGGTTCCACTGCCTCCTGCTCCCACATTTTGTGAGCCTAAGCTTCATGAATGCTTCTCTAGGAACTGCTGCCATCCTGTCCTCCTGCAGACAGGCACTAACTATTGCCTGAAGAATAAAGGACAACCATTTTTTTTACTTTTTGGGGAAGCAGGCTAATGAGGATACTCAATTTCTTGCAGGTACCTAGATAGGATGT
>NW_020664980.1:8964493-9029611 GCF_002925995.2 Terrapene triunguis
AGCGGTGAAGAAGAGAGAGAGAGAAAAGAAAACTTCATGGTATGAAAACATTTCATACGTTCCGTATGTGCTGCCAGGCTGTATAACCTGAATCTCTATGAAGACATGAATTATTGTCGTGTAGCTAAATAAACATCTCCGTGAACAAAACATGTAATAAAAGTTTTCTCTAGCCTGTATTTTTCACTGGTTTAAATTTCATCTTGATTTTTTGGTCAAATAAAATAACCGCCTGGGACCATGTTTTACAGAAAAAACGATGCTTTGAATTAAAGCAGCTAGCTTGGCATTTGAAGCTATGGCTGGGGATTCAGAGCCTTCCACCACTCTTCAGAGAGCTTTGACTAATACCTGCACATTTCAAGCAAATGAAAAATGAGGCAACGCAAAGGAAGGTTTTCACCGAAACCCCAGCCAAGCCATACTTTGCAAGAGTCACAGCGAACACTTCCTCTGACTCCGTGAGCTCACGTGAAGGGCTTTTTTCTGGATGGCTGGATTTTCTCAGTCTCTATTTATCTCCTCTATTTTTTCTCATCTCATTTGCTTTTTTATTCTTTCCTCTCTGTTTTTACTCCTGACATTTTCACCTCTCTTCTTCCTTGCCCCACTCCTGTCATATCCTCCGTGTTTCATCCATCCACTTGTTTCTCCCATTGATTTTCAATTCCTTCATGTCCTCTACCTTCCCTTGCTCCCAGAGCTCTGAATTACCGTAGCTAGAGGAATCTGTACCAACTAGCTCTGATGGAAGGGATTCCATTTAGAAAGGACCCCTACTCACACAGTCAGATCCACATCCAGGAGTTCGGGGCGTGTTTGAAAGTCAGGCTCTGACTTGGCCCATTCCACAGAAAAGCCAGAATTGTGAAGTCAGGTGCCAGCATCAGGGTGGCGTTTAGGGTTCCATCTTCCAATTCAGGCCCATCTCCACATGGCCACAAAATAGGAGGAGGGTTTTGTTTCAGTATGAGATAGAAGAACGGATGCATAGAATAATATTAGCTGAACAATGCCAGGGCACAGAGAGTGTTGCTATAGATACTGGCATGTCTAAGGTGTTCAGGCAGCATGAGGTGAAGCCGAGAATTACCTTTGACCCCTTGAGATGTAACAGTTCATGGCCTGAATTTTATTAGTTCAATTTATAACAGAACTTCTGGGGGTGAGTTGGGAAATGAACATCTGCAAAGTCAATAATTATTAAGAGGTCCTTATAGAAAAGTGTCCGGTTAGTTAATCTGAAGTGGGTACCACCTGCATCTTTCTGACAAGGGCAGTTTCCAGCTAGTCCCCTTCCACATCCAAATCTGGCTTGTAGAGTGTGTCGTTGTTTTGACAGTTGCTGAATATATACACTCCTGCAGTGCACTATCAGTGATCTCGTCTCAACTTCCCCCTCCAAAAATTATCTCTGGGTGCAGGCCACCATCACATTAATGACAAGGAAGTGCCCAAGCGACCTTATGACAGCAGTGGGATAGGGGCTGTGAAGGCTGATAAAGGCTCTAATATTTGTAAAATGCCTCTGCTGCATCCTCAACTTCCACCTGAACCCATCATTTTACTACATTATCATGATAACCCATCACTCCAATTGTCACCTCCAATTACCGGCTAGGCATAGGCAGGTTTCAGCACAGTCCCATCAGATGGCTTTGAATAAATTGCTCTCCAGGAGCCAGATCCACTGAAGTCTATTGAACTAAGCTGATTTACATAGCTTGAGGGTTTGGCCCATAAAGAACAGCTGTAAGACTTTTTCCTATTGCTTTCATTGATTCTTAAAGTGCCATTCAAATTCTCTGCAATCTGAATGTTCAAAAACTGTCCTGGCTCCCGATGGCATTTATAACAATAGCACTGTCTGGGATGAAATTGTCTTTGTTAAACTTGGTAACAGACTCAATCAATATCAAAATGTATGTTCTGGTTTCATATACACCTCAGTATGGAGAAAAATAAATGAGCTGGAGGAAGGGTGGCTACTATTATTTCCTTAGATATAGGACCCTAATTGCTCTTCTTTATCCAGACAGTTCAAAACTGAAGCCGGTAAGCATCTGTCAAGGATGGAAATGTTTACGATAATTAATCACATCTCAGCTGTTCCTCAGCCCAAGCTCCAGCTCTAACATTGGCCCTCAATAAGGCTCCACCATTTTGAACTTTCACTTTAAACAAAAAATGTTTTGAATGTTCCAGGTCTAGAGGCTTTTACAGAGTTTCATTAAAAAAAAAAAATCACTTTTTGGGTGAAGCACAACTGACAGCTGCAATTGCACGGATGGCTTCTAGTTACAAACACGCCTCTTTCTTTTCACTCTATCTTGCTGCTGCTGCAATTTTCGGACATGCTTCCTTTAACTTGGTCTTGCCACGTAGCCCCCATCTGGGAGGGGGCTTTGCGACGTACATATTTGCATTTTCAAACAATAAAATAAAGAGGTTATTTTTCTTTCCATAAAGAGAGAGATCACTTAACCCAGCACTTTGTCTTTTCTGCGACTGCTCTGAGTTTCTGTACTCCCAGACCTGCACGATGGTGGTGGTGGTGATAGCGGTCAAGTGCATAATTCTCACTTCTCAGATGAGAATGTCCCCTAATCTGCAGGGTAGTTGAAAATGGTCACCGACTCCTGTCTGGCGTATGTGGGAGAAAACGCAGTCTTCACTCTTAGGTTGTTTGCAACGTGTCAGAGACAGTTTATTCTCAAGCAATTGCAAGGGGGAGAGTGCGCACGGACAGGGATTCCCCCTTCCTAGGCAGGTCTCCGCCAGATAAACAATTAGGGCAAGCATTTATACCTTTTGTTGCATACAATAATGATCGACAGCCGCATCTTGTTTATACATATTCCTTCCTGATAGCTTACTTTTCTCAATAGTTCCTGCCACAGTCTGTGTTCCATTCTTATCTAACACAAGATCGAACAGCATCTCTTACAGTTTTCCAACTCACTTCCCACTCGCCTAGGCCCTGCCTTAAAGTCTCGCGTTATTAGAGTTAGAGTTAGCTTGACTCTTGCTCTATTCTGTTGAAAACTAAGATGTCTGCGTCCAAATTCCCTTTATCCCTTTTTCCACTTCCACACATACATATATCATGTGGAAAAGACCAGGAGGAAGGAGTGTGCCCAAGTGGATAGGGCACAAATTCAGGAGACTTGGGTTGAAATCCCCACCTGCTGTTTGACATTGGGGAAGTCTGTTTCCACCCTTTGTCCATTATTTATGTACAACGTAAGCTCTTTGGATCAGGGACTGACTCTTATTTTGAGTTTGAACAAAATAAATCCCCTAGCACTGTGGGGACTTAAATCTTGGTTGTGGCCTCTAGGCTTGTACAAACAATTATTATTAAAAATAAGTAATAATAATAAATGTAGGGATATATGGATTCATACACAGAATATATGTACCCATCCAAACATAGATTCATAGATTCATAGATTCTAGGACTGGAAGGGACCTCGAGAGCTCATCGAGTCCAGTCCCCTGCCCACATGGCAGGACCAAATACTGTCTAGACCATCCCTGATGTTACAACATAAAGTAACATCTGCGATGTACCCTTGCACAAGGGCCTAGATCCTGCTCGTCTTACCACAGAATTTGGTCTGGAGACACCTATGCAAAAAGTACCATCAACACAGCCTCCAAACGTTAGTAACTACAACTGGTCAGATTATTTTGTGTGAATAATTCATCCAGTGAATTTGGGAATTTTCCCTCAAATACATTATTATTTTCAGTCACCAACCAGCTCTTTCAAAACTTAAATAATGTTCAGGGAGGTAGTCATTTGATTATTTCCCCTCAATCATGCTACACAATGCAAAACACCAGCCATTATATTTGCTCAGGGCCGGCTCCAGCTTTTTTGCCTCCCCAAGCGGCAAAGTGGAAAAAAAAAAAAGATCGGCGGCACTTTGGCGGCAGCTCTACTGCACCGCTTCATTCTTCAGCGGCGGGTCCTTCCCTCTGAGAGGGACTGAGGGACCTGCTGCCAAATTGCCGCCGAAGACCCGGACATGCTGCCCCTTTCCATTGGCCGCCCTAAGCACCTGCTTCCTTCGCTGGTGCCTGGAGCCGGCCCTGTATTTGCTGCTTACTTAATTCAGGTCATCCCAATGGCTTCAATATTTGCTGATGCACATAGTCCCATTAAATCCAAATGTACTACACACGTGAGAATTACTTATATGAGTTACAGTTTCAGTGTTAGGCCTTGCTTGTTAGTATATCAGGAGTTAATCTTGTGGAGGCACCTATATAAATCTAAAGCCTGTCAATATTATCCTCCTTTCTTTCAGTAAATTATGATAATGCTGGAGAAATACAAGGTTCTTTTTTAACAAAAGCCATGTTTTTCTGGTGGTTTTTGTCTTTCTTTTCAGAATACAGTCTATCCTGGATTTTATTGGACTCCCTGTGGTTTATTTAAAGCTGGACTAAAGGACCTTACAACATGCTGGGAAATATGATCTCTGCACATTACCTGTGCTTTGGGATTGTTTTATAAACATCATTTCGGATGGCATGGAAATAGGGCCTAGTTGTGCCGTCATTACAGATACAAGCCTTCTATCGGCTGCAAGGCGAGGTACATGTCTGAGACTTATGTCATTTAGACCCTCCTCCCTTGCTCAAGCAAAGATTTAGTACAGGGTGGAACTCCCTTTGAAGTTAGTGGGACATACAAGATCTGGCCCGTTATTACTACAATGGCTGCTGGAACTCAGCACAGGACACTCCCTAAGTGAAGAAAAGGCAATTCAAAGCCCATCTCTTGCTTAACTGTATTCTTTACTGCCTTAGCACTTGCTATATATGTAGGTAGGAACCCCAGTTGTACTTCTTTTTATGTGTATTGCTTTAGTAGAGTGCAAACATGTTAAAACGTTCACTTTCTCCTTTATACGAGTCTATAAAAAAGCTCTTAAACTGGAGTCATAGGGTTTCGGTGAGACAAATGAATGATCACCCTGGACAGAACAGTCCTTTCCTATGGATTAGTCACTTAGGTGTGAGAAATTGTCAGATGCTAATTCAGTCTGGAGAGTTCACTTGACTTTCATGCCATTTCAAGCAATAATAATGCCATGAAGTCATGTGATGCCTCATGATAGGCTAGACTGCTAGGACGCACTAATAGGTACCATTCGTTGATACCAGTTAGGGCTACATTTTCAAAAGTCTCCAGGCAGGAAAGATTCTGTGCCCAGTTATAGTAAGACATGGGCAAAAATATTCACAATCAGACATTTCAGCATTAATTCTAACCCACACACAGTTACTCAAAAATCATTTTTGGTGCAAGGATATTACATGTTTGACAGGGTTACTCTACAAGGGCCTGATCCTGCTGCCATTGAAGTAAAATACCCAATAACCTTGATGGTCCAGAATCAGGCTGCAAATTACACGAAGGAATCATTTCAAGGAACAGAGATGTAACATCTGATTTCTGTAGATTATGCAATTTCAGGGGTGTACCTGTGTATATATGCAACCATGTCACTGAAATCACAAACACTGTCAGTTGCTAAGATGCAGCTTTGAGTGTCTTAGTTACAGAGACACTGTAATAACAGCATAATTGCTCCCTGAACTATTATTGAATTACATTCTGATAGGCTTAAAGAACAGACCTGTTCTGTGCCCCAGCAAACCAGTAATCAGCGTATTTAGTACTATTTATACCGGATATTATGAACAGGCTGTTTTATTGTCTTGCTTAACTCTCTCTCTCTTTCTCTCTCAAAAACAAATATTTTGTGTTTTCTGTGGTCTGGCTCCTAGTTACCCCAGGGATCACCTCTCCTTCTATGCATGGCCCTGAGATTGGAGGTCACCTGGGGCACCCTTGCTAACAATCCTTAAATGTGACTGAAGACAGGACTTTCTTAGTGAAGGGCCCTTGCTTCTGGAACTCCCTTCCCCCACCAGCCCCATTGATTCAGCGCAGCACAGCATAAAGCTTATATTCTCCAGCTTTTGCTGGAAGGTGGGAAGGCTGGTGAATTTGTTAGATGTGTGTGTGCGCACACAGTCTGTTAGAGGCTGAGATGTTTCATTTCTAAAGGCCAGATTGATTCTTCCTGTGGAGAAATTCATGACAGGAGCCATGGGGGATTCAAAACTCCATCATTCCCCTCACTGTTTTCCTCTTAAATAATTTACTCAAAGGAATGGGGTCCCCTGAGATCCATGCAGTGCCATGCTCTCCTGTTCAGACTCCAAGACCTCTTGCCTCCGCTGGCTGCCTGGCAGCGTGGCTCCAATGGGGAGTTCTCCAGAACAGAGGGGGCTCTGTGTCCAAGGTAATGAAATCTCCGTCTGTTTTAGCTTTCTGGGGCCGTACTGCTTGATGGCTAAGGGCGTTATGTGAGTACCCCCTGGCATCACTCCTACCATGTTCCAGTCCCCTCTCCCCACACACAGATGGGCACCCTGGGAGAAGGAGAGAGTATGACAGAGGTACCCGACTCTTTCCTTCTTCCTGCTAGGAGGGATTCAGATGCAGAGTGGTGTTCTCTGCATATGACTCTAGGGTGGGGAGATTAGGCCCAGAATTATGGACATGCACTCAAAGGGTTGATGGATGCGGCGTAGAAATCTAAAAATAATTTTAAAATGGGGTGAGTGGGTGAAGAGGAGAAAGAAAAATCGTATAGGGCCAGATTCTCAGCTGGTGTAAATCTATGTAGCACCAGTGAAGCTAATCTGATTGACACCAGCTGAGGATCTGACCCATGGTATCCCAGTGCGTTTACAAACATCAGTAACAGATTCATTGTTAGAACAAACACCAGGAAAGATAGGGTTAAAAAAATAAGGGCCTATAAATGAGGGTCAGCTATCATCCTGTAGCCCTCATACTAGCCTAGTTTATTGAAGTCAACGGGAGTTTTCTGTCTGAAAGCACTGCAGGATTGGGCCTTTGTTGGTAAAATAAGGACCATCTTGTTTGTCATTACAAAATATGGAGAAAAAACATGATCCAAGAGCAGCAGGGATTCTCTCATTATGGAAAATCACAGTTCGAGGCAGTTTTATCACTAAGTATTTGTCAAACTTGTATGGTGTCTGTTTAACAAAATTTGTGCTGAGATCTATTGCGACTTTCCTCTATTGCATTATAGAATCACAGAATCATAGACATGTAGGGCTGGCAGGGACTTTGAGAGGTCATCTAGTCCAGACCCTGAGCTGAGGCAGGTCCAAATATACTTAGACAATCTCTGACAGGTGTTTGTCCAACCAGTTCTTAAAACCCTCCAGTGATGGGGATTCCACAGCCTCCCTTGGTAGCCTGTTCCAGTGCTTAACTATCCTTATAATTAGAAAGTTTTCCCTAATATCAAACCTAAATCTCCCTTGTTGCAGAATAAGCCCATTATTTCTTGTCCTACCTTCAGTGGACATGGAGAACAATTGACCACCATCCTCTGAATAACACCCCTTACCATATCAGAAGATTATCAGCTCCCACCTCAGTCTTCTTTTCTCACAACTAAACACACCCAGTATTTTTAACCTTTCCTCATAGGTCAGGTTTTCTTAGTCTTTTATCATTTTTGTTGCCCTCCTCTGGAAACTCACCAATTTATCCACATCTTTCCTAAAGTGTGGCATGCAGAATTGAACGCAGTACTCCAGCTGAGGGATCACCAATGCCGTGTTGAGTGGGACAATTACCTCCTGTGTCTTACTTACCACACTTCTGTTAATACATGCCAGAATATTAGCCCTTTTTGCAAATGCATCACATTACTGATTCCTATTTAATCTACCATCCACTATAATTCCCAGATCCTTTTCAGCAGTACTACCACCGAGCCAGTTATTGCCCACTTTGAAGTTGTGCATTTAAATTTTCCTTCCTACGGGTGACACTTTGCACTTGTCTTTACTGAATTTCATCTTGTTGATTTCAGGCCAATTCTCTAATTTGTCGAGATAGTTTTGAATTCTAAATCCTGTCCTCCAAAGTGCTTGCAAACCCTCTCAGCTCGGTGTCATCCATGAATTTTAAAAGCATACTCTCCACTCCATTATCCAATTCATTAATGAAAATACTGAATAGTACTGGACCCCGGACTGACCCTTGCAGGACTCTACTAGATACATCCCCTGCATTTGGACAGCAAACCATTGAGAACTACTCTTTGAGTACAGTCTTTCAGCCAGTTGTGCACCCGCCTTATGGAAATTTCATCTAGACCACATTTCCCAAGTTTGCTTATGAGAATGTTCTGACTCCAAGGCTTCTTGCCTCCACTGGCTGCCTGGCAGCGTGGCTCCAATGGGGAGTTCTCCAGAACAAAGGAGGCTCTGTGTCAAAAGCCTTACTAAAAATCAAGATATATCACATCTACTGCTTCTCCCCTACTCAGTAGGCCAGTAACCCTGCCAAAGAAGGAAATTAGGCTGGTTTGGCATAATTTGATCTTGACAAATCCATGATGACTATTCCTTATATTTTCCTTTAGGTGCTTCCAAATGGATTGTTCAATAATTTGTTCCAGTATCTTTCCAGGTATCAAAGCTAGGCTGAGTGGTCTGCAATTCCCCGGGTCCTCTTTGTTCCCTTTTTAAAGATCGGTGCAATGTTTGCCCTTCTCTAGCCCTCTGGGACCTCACCTGTCTTCCATATGTTCTCAAATATAATTGCTAATGGTTCCAAGATTGCTTCTGCTAGTTCCTCAAGTACTTTGGGATGATTTTCATCAGGCCCCGCTGCTTTGAATACATCTAACTTATCTAAATATTATTTAACTTGTTCTCTCCCTATTTTGGCTTGTGTTCCTTCCTCCTTGTTCTTAATATTAATTGTGTTGAGTATCTGCTCACCATTAACCTTTTTTAGTGAAGATTGAAGCAAACACCTCAGCTTACTTGATGCAATCTGTTATTAGCTCTCCTTCCCCACTAAGTAGAGGGCCTACGCTTTCCTTCATCTTTCTCTTCCTCCTGATATATTTATAGACCCTCTTCTTATAGCCTTTTATATCCCTTGCTAGATGCAATTCATTTTTTCCCTTAGCCGTTCTGATTTTTCCCTACATGCTTGTGCTATTCTTTTGTACTCCTTAGCAATTCATCCTTGTTTCCACTTTTAGATTCCTTTTCAATTCTCGGGTCATTAAAGAGCTCCTGGTGGAACCATATTGGCCTCTTACTATTCTTCTCATCTTTCTTTCACATTGGAATAGTTTGCGGTTGTGCCTGTAACATTGTGTCCTTGAGAATTTGCCAGGTCTTCTGAACAACTTTATCCCCTAGATTTTCTTCCCAGGAGACCTTGCCTACCAGTTCTCGGCGTTTGTAAACGTCTGTTCTTTTGAAGTCCATTGTCCTTATTCCACTGCTCTCATTCCTTTGCTTAGAATCATGAAATCTGTCCTTTCATGACTACTTTCACCCAAACTGCCTTCCACCTTGAGATTCACAACCAATTCCTCCCTGTCTGTCAGAATCAACTCTAAAATGGCTGTCTCCTTGGTTACTTCCTCCATTTTTGGGGGGAAAGAAAAAAAAAAAGTTATCCTCCGTACATTCCAAGAACTTACTGGAAATTTGTGTTGGGCCATATTACTTGCCAACAGATATCTGGGTAAAGTCCCCCATTTCTATTTTTTGTTTTGGATATTTGTGTTTGTTATAGAAATGCCTCATCTATCTCCTCTTCCTGATTTGGTGGTCTCTAGTAGACCTCTACCATGATGTCACCCTAATTTCCCCCCCTTTGATCTTTACCCAGAGACTTTCAACAGATCTGCTTCTCACCTTGTTCTGATCTCAGAACAACTGTATATATTCTTGAGGTATAATGTAACACCTCCACTTCCTCATTGTGAGAAACAAAGTCATGTCTAAGGTTTCATTAAGTAAAAAGGCAAACAAGCACTGGAATGAGCATCCAGAATCAACACTGCACAGTACTCGATACTTGTAATTTTGTTAAGTTTAACATTACTACTATGATATACATTATGTGGATTTATGGTGGACACGTGCACACTCCGTTCAGACCAGCCACTTGCCTTAAATTCGAACGCTAAGCACAGATGGGAGGGAGGAAGAAAACACCGATTTCCTTGTGCCAATACAAAGGAGGACTGATGACACAAGAAACAACAACAGTGCACTTGAAACTAAAGACAACCAGCCAATTCTTGCTGTGTTCCAAAAGAGAATGGCAACAACTCAGAGACCTGCCAGGTATAATCATTCTTTTCTTTTCTCGATTCTTTAGAAAGCCACTTAAGGGGAAATGAGCAAGAAAACAGCAAACAGCTTCGGCCTGCTATTTAAAATTATTCTCAAAAATCTAGGGGAAATATTTCAGTCCATGGTAATATTTTTGGGTGCTTAAAATGCCACAAAGGTCACAGGCAATTTGATCCCATATATTTCTCTTTAAGAAGGTGCTCAGAAGTAGTCCTGGAGCACATATGTGATGAGGGGTTGCCATGGCAAATGGTTTTTGGCTCTATTTAAGACAAAGTTTTATTGCACAGCAGAATAAATAAGCAAGTTGAAGCCGCATACAGTAACTTGTTGGCACATATGTTAATGCTCCAATGGGCTGCAATAACTTAAGCACTGTCCCTTTTAAACATTTTTCAGCATTTTTTTTCTTTTTTACTGACTACATGCATTTAGCATTAAGGCGAGGAATGTGCCATTTCCACCCAGGTTTGAAGTAATTGAGGCAAAAAATGAGGACTGTATAATAAATTATACAGGGACATTGTATGTGGACAAAGAGGGCAATTTTCCCTTTCCCAACATACATGAACACACTAGGCCCAAACCTGAAGTGATGGATTACCCAAAACTCTGGCTGGATTCAAAAGTAGCTTTGGATGCTCATAGTGTGAAGCGTTGACACAGCCTGGGTGTCATCAGTAATCAAACAGGCCTCTAACAGCTTATTCTGCATTTTCTGTCATCACATTGTGTTCCTCATCATGTTACTTCTGTACCATTTCATCCCACCATGGTAATTGCCCCGCTTTAATAATTTTATAAACCACCTGTTACCCTCCTGATTCTGCTCCGTTATCCCCATAGATTTTTTTTGGGGGGGGGTGAGTGTGTGTGTGTACACCAGCGGAAGAGAGGAAAATCCATGTGTACTCTGGAAATCCATGGGTACACCAGTGGAAGAGAGGAAAATCCATGCCTGTAAGAGGATCCAGGACTCCGGTGCTCTTGAGGGTGAATATAAGTTATAAATTAGTACTTTATAATGGAAGCTTCAATTTTAAAAGAGTTATTCATGTATTCCGCTAGGCTTTATTAACGGAGAGTGTCAAGCTAATTTAGGGGGAGGTTTCCTGCATGGGAGCTGTGATGCTAGCCCCACTTCTGTGAGAAGCAGTAACTTTTCCGGTTTGGAGAACTTTGGCGCTTCCAGGAGTGGGCAAACATACTTAAAAATCTCTTCTGGCTCATCTACATTATTTGTTAGTATATATACACATCAATTAGATATAATCACATATTTGAGATATCTTCCATATAAAATATGCCTGGCCCTTATTCCCCACGGTTTAAGGAGGAAGATGATTTCAATGTGTTTTATTCTATCAGGACCTGATTCAACTCCAACTAAATCAATGGAGATACCCCGTAGACTTCAGTCGGATTTGCATCAGGTTCTTGGTCATCAGAATAGTATTGTTCATCTGAACTTTTCTTTACTACCTGTGCTCTAGCTTCATGAAATAAAACACAAAATGTGAGGACTGATTATTTTACACGAAACATACATGCTGACAGGTTCATTGTGAATTGCATTTTGCTAAAGAAGTGAATCTATTAAGGAGTGGTACTTCTAGGCTGCTTTAAAAAAAGAGAGAAGAGATTTTTATGCCTATAGAATGCCTCCTGGACACAACCATAGATGAAGAACTACCATGTCCTTCCAGTTGTTTGGATCGCTGGTAATTAGAGCCTGGTGAAGCTGTCAATGACTGTTGACAAATATATTACAACAAAGTTAGGTTAAGTGAAAGTTACTTAAAATAAATCCAATCTTTGCGCAATATTCATGTTTCACTTCAGAAGAATGTGCCAGCAGGGATACGTACAATTTCTGACAATGTTCTGAGAAGCACCTCAAGGTGGAAATTTGCAAATAGTGCTACTGTAGAATGTAATGAGAAGCTGCAGGGCTTTCAATTATCCCATCTAGTCTGTCTCTTTGCAACTTGATTGACAGCTAATTATGCTGGTGCCATTTTTTTTGGAAGTGGAATTTAATCTCCCAGATGGAAAGCAAATCAATCTGCCCATCCACTGCAGCTGAGACATACTTTGGCTCAACTTTAATTTATTCTCCTAAGCCTAAGAAGGCTAGTCATTTCAAGGTACAAAAATATCAAATTTCCTCTTAGCCAGGCTGGTGCAAAAGTGTGGAAGAGTTGGGATTTCTTAGGCTACAGTGTGAAATGTTGTCACTATTCGTTTTAGAAAACAGCAATATCATCTCCCCTTGATTCCTATTTGTGAAATCCAGTAGAGAGCAAAGGCATTGATGAGCCGGTCGCTAGTGATAATGGTTAAACATGAGTTGTGGAGGCATTAAGTTGGATTCTATGGAGGAATGAACTAAATCTCTGAAGAGCAGAACACAAAAATGGAATTGGTGGCAATTTTCAAGTCTTTTAGTCAGTGTGTACTAGTCTGGTTCCCATTGGGTTTCATACCAGGATATAAATGCAATCCTTCTACTTACCTGCACTCTTCAGGCCTATCAATTATGCTGTTTCCTCTGACTTGCTGTTACAACTTTAGCTGTTATTGCCGTCTGTAAAGAAATTGTATCTGACTAGTTGCTGCAGACTATGCCCTGATCCTCAGAAGTACTCAGTACCCACAACTCCCCTGAACGTCATATTTCAGGCTAGCAGAGCTCTCTCGCTCCTATTGCTTCTAGAATCTGGGGCTCCACAACATCAGCTATTATTAACAAATGCAAGAAAATGGAAACTCTTCTTTCTGAAATCTTTAGATATTTGGCTTACAAAGGAAGCCCCACAGCGTTTCAGTGAATCCCCAGTTCCTTCATTTTGTCTCACCTGTTACTCTTCAGGAGGAATTCTTCTGAGTTCCTAAAATAATTCCCAGGCTCACTAGACACATACCGTGGTTATGGGAAGTTTACAAACAAAGAAATTATGTTCTTCTTTTGGTGCTTAGGACCAGCTAATCATAGCCGAACATGCTTTGCTCCAAAACAATGTTGTCAGATTCCAATCTCAGTCACGCTTCTGTGAATACAGAGTAATTCTATTGATTTCTATCTAGTTTGTCTGTAGACTGAAACACGCTTTCTCCTAAATACCTAAGTATTTATAGACAGAGCGAGAGACTATCTATTTATAGTTTTAATATAGCATGGTAACTGAGCCCTAATGTGAGCTACTTGAGGGTTATTTTATTATAATTATGAAATTTCAAACAATATATTCAAGCATTCTGTGAAACCTTCCCCAGAAAGATGTTTTCTTATCTCATGGTACTTAATTGGCATGGTGGTTACGGGTATGCTGGACCATATAAACACAATGTAATAAATAACTACGGAGCTTCTGCAGTATGTCCTCAATTTGTCAATTGTCTCAATTATTTGTCAATTAATTATCTTATGTATAATCAACAATCCTAATTACTCTAGTCTGTGAGATTAATAGAGATCAATGCTTGGTGACAGCGAGTAGAGAGGAGGGAAACAGTTGAAATAGCTCAGGACTTTGAAAATATCATCATTATGATGTATCATGAGTTTCAATTCATAATATCACTGTTAAAAAGATGCCAATGGTAGGCTCTTGGGCCTTTCATGTTTCTTTAAAAAACACACACAACAACCAACAGAAATCTAACACAGTCCGGAAATAACCAGCTAAGCAAAAAATTAAAAGAAAACCCATCATTCTCCCCAGATATCAACCCTCTCCTTGCAAGCCCATTAAAAAGGTTCATCATGGTAGCACGGTCAACAAATCCCAGCTATGTCAAGCCAGAAAGGCTGGGGTGAAAGAGAGGGTTTCTGTCCAGATCACTGTGCCAGCAGATGTTTCTTTATCACATCGAGAGGGGCTCTACCTTTTGGACCAAATCTGATCAGTACGGCACAAGGCCAGAAGTGACCTTTCAGGCAGGAAGGCCGCAGGTTATTTAGGGCTTCCTAGGTTTTAAAACTACATCTTAAACTCCCCCCCAAGAAACCCAGAGGTGGCCAGTGCAGATCACAAAGCATCAGTGTAGTAGGCTAATGGTGAGATACATGTTTTAACAAGCAACAAAGAGTCCTGTGGCACCTTAAAGACTAACAGATGTATTGGAGCATAAGCTTTCATGGGTGAATGTTTTAACAAGTGGGCTACTATACAGTGCACTAGTGTCAGCTTCCAAGTGGGTTTAGGATGTAGCCCCCCAAATGGAACTTGTTACCATGGTTTAACCTGCACAGAGGCACGAATCATGGTGGCGAGGTTTGCATCCAAAAGAGAAGGCAGCAACTTCCAGAACAAAGTGACTAAAAGCCATCCTGTCCACTGCTGATAGCAGGTCTTCTGAAAGCAGTTGGAAATCCAACCAGATTTCTAGGTGGCAAACAAACATGCTATGTCAGAAAAGGTACAGTCTCCACCATATTTTCCATTTGCTTTTGCAACTCTAGCATCACCTGTTTTATCTGGATCGGTCCTCAGCCCCCTTACCTTCTTCCATGCCCCGGTCTCTCTCAGGGTAGGATGTCCAATGTCCCATCTGAGCAGGAAGTAGATATGGGCTCATGCCAAATCTCTAGCACAAAGCATGCCACAACATTGAGAAAATTTCAGTCTAGATCCAGATGTGAACATTGGGGGCTGGCCCACATCTCTGTAATTTGCCAAAACGTATCAAGCCCATCTGTAATCATAAATAAGAAGAGTGTGATGTGTTACTGAATTTTAAATTAATCATGAGATATGGAGGGCTGCATTTCATAGGCAGAGAGAATGCAGGAGAATACTTGTTTGTCAAGGTCAGTCATATAGAAGACACATTCACAGTTCTGTTTCCAAAGAATCTTCCATTCCCAAATTGTTTTAGCAAAAAAGGGTTATTTATTATTCATTGCTTCCATCCCTCAGGTGAATAACATGGGACTTCAGGAAACAAAAATTCCAGTGGCAGAAGATCTGCACAATGCTTGTGAACTCTTCCTCTTGAAAAAACTGCATTTTCACTTACTTCCTCTTGGAAGGTAAAATAACACTGCTGTCAACAGCTAATTGCTGTGACCTAGCATGGCAACCTGACCATGAATGCAACAGAGTCATTCGATCATATAAACAAATCATATGGGCTTACAGCATAGAATGAGTGAGCCTTTGGGAGGATAGTAGGCTGTAATATGCACAGGGAATATCTAAAGTCACGTAGTTTGATGCATGCTAAGGACAGCAGTAAACTTAGTTCTCTCTTGCACAATGTAGAAAGTTCTCGGAGTTACACCAGAGTAAAAACAGAGTGAAGAATCAGACCCATCATAAAAGGGTTTCAGACAGAATTAATAGTAAGTGCCATAGTTAAGGTTGCAAAACAGTTTCCTTTTAACCTGTTTTGAAACATTCATGTGACAGGCACATTAAAAACAATCTTATGAAAACAGTCACTTTTGGGTCTGACGCTTTCCATACTTGGTCCTGCCTGAATGTGGGTTTTTTTTGGGGGGGGGGGGGGGGGGGGGGGAAGGGGCAAATGGAACTTGCCCATTTAAATTTGAAAAACGAAATGCAAAAGTTAAGGTTCTGGAAGCAAGAATAACCTGGCCACAATATACATAGTAGTAGCCCTTTCTTTTCCTGTTTTTCCTACTGTAAATGTGTCCCCTGATACAGTATTGTTGTGGTCTGAAAATGTATGTCGTATTGCAGATCGTGTAGGATGGCTGAATTAATGATGCTGCTGGATCCTTAACTTCCGAATTCCTTGCTGATAGAGGAGGCCGGATTTGGGAACCTTACAGAGCTGTTCTGCACAGTTTGGAGCTTTGTTGTTTTCTGGCTTGAGGCAACACCAGGTCAAGGAAGGAGCAGGTGTATCTAGGACTATGTTCACCTACAAATTCCTAGATTTCAAGGCCAGAAAGGGCACACCGCCTCTTTGTGGCAGGGGTGGGATGGGGTGTCGGAACCTCACCACTCCCAAGTTTGCGTGCTCGCCTCTCTGTCGGAGCCCCAATGCGGCCGAATGGCCTCTCTCCATGCAATCACCCGTTGGGCGGGCTAGTGTGCCCTAACGACCAGAGTCCATATAAATCACTCCCAGCGTTGCAGCAGTGCGGCCCAATGGCCAGAGTCCATATAACTCTTCCCTCGCAGGCAGGGTAGCGTGGCCTAGCGGCCAGAATCTGTATGATTCCCATGGTGGGTGGGTGGTAGGGGGACCTAGACCCACCCTCTCCCCCGTGTCCCAACCCAGGTCCCTGGTAGTGGCAAGTTCCCCTTGCCACCAGCTCGGTGGGGATCCACCCAAAACACGCCGAGCGTCTGTGCGGCTCTAATGCCGTTTTCCTCTGAAGTTCCCCTGGGTCACTTCTTACCATAAACTCCGGGTTCTCTGCTTCGGGGGGTTCCTCTGGTCTGTTCCCCTCCTGTGATGTATTCTGTCTGGGCATCAGGGTGCGTCCCGGCTTGGCTGGCTCTGGATCCTGGAGCGCAGGCTGTCCCTCCTCAGAAGCTCGCGGCATGCCTCCTTCCCCTCCAGCGGTCAGCCCAGAGTGAGCAGCTCTGCAGGCTTTTATACTGGTTCTCCAGTTGGAGCATGCCCAGCAGAGCCTCATGGGCCTGGCTTCCTCTGCTAGGAAGGAAGGATTAACCCCTGTGGTAGCAGTGCGGGGCCGCTCTGCCCCGTCACAGGGCCACAGTGATCATTTAGCCTGAGCTCCTGTATAAAACAGGCTATAGAACTTCCCCCAAATCATTCTTCGAGCAGTTCTTTAGAAAAACATCCAATCTTGATTTAAAAATAGTCACTGATGGAGAATCCACCACAACTTTTGGTAAATTGTTCCAATGGTTAATTACTCTCACCATTAAAAATTTACACCTTATTTCCAGTCTGAATTTGTTTAGCTTCAACTTCCAGCCATTGGATTGTATTATACCTGTCTCTGCTAGATTGTAGAGCCCATTGTGAAATATTTGTTCCCCATGTAGATATCTATAGATTGTTATCCAGTCACTCAATCATGGCTCTTCTTTGAACCCTCTTCAATTTATCGACATCCTTCTTGAATTGTGGGCACCAAAGCTGAACACAGTATTCCAACAGCCATTGCACCAAGCTAATATAGAGGTAAGATAACCGCTCTACTTCTACTTGAGATTCCACTGTTTATGCATCCCAGGATTACGTTGGCTTTTTTTGGCCACAGCATTGCACTGGGAGCTCATGTTTTCTGCTGATTATCCACCAGGACTGCCTGAATCTGTTGGGTCACTGCTTCTCAGGCTAGAGCCCCCATCCTGTAAGTATGGCCTACATTCTTCGTTCCTAAATGTATTCATTTATACTTAGCCATATTATAATGCATACTTACTTGCATGTGCCCAGTTTACCAAGTGTTCCAGATCGCTCTGAATCAGTGACCTGTCCTCTTCGTTATTTACCACTCCTTCAATTTTTGCGTCACCTGCAAACTTTATCAGCGATGATTTTATGTTTTCTTCCAGGTCACTGACAACAATATTAAATAGAGTACCCGTCCCTGTGGGATCCCACTGGAAACACATCCATGCAATGATGATTTCCCATTTACAATGACATTGAGATCCATCAGTTGGCCAGTTTTTAATCCATTTGCATCCACAGAGTGGGAATGCACTGGACACCAACTGTGTGGAGGCTTGAAGGCAGCAACTCGGATGCATGCTGGGTTAAGAACTGTCCCTTTAAAATATTAAGTAATAAAATTACCAAATCAGTTTCAACTATTTAGAGTTTGTTGGGCCTATTTCAAATGGGCTGATCATTTTTATTAGCATGACTTAGACTAAATTCATAGAAGAGGAAAGATCTAGGTTGATACAAAGGAGCATACAGTTCAGTACTGCCCCTCTGAAATCAATGTCTAAATTCCTAATGACTTCAATGAGTGCAACATCAGGTTCCATAATTAGGATTAGTTGGAGGGAATTTAAAAAAAGGGAAAATTTAGGCTAAAGAAACCTCCTGTGAGGGGAAATCTATCCACCTGTGGAATTGTCTGCCAAGGAAAGTAGTGGAAGACATGTTATCTGGGACTTTTTTTAAAGCAGACAAAACAATGAAAAATGTTTTTCAAGGGAGAAACCTTCTGTTCACATGGAGATGGGCCATTTGCCTATTAGGACTTTTTCCACTGTGATTCACTAACATCCTGTGTAATTCACAATGGGCCAGATTATGATTCCCATTCTCATGATGATGACTACCTGACTTCACAAACAGTTGCACTGAAATCGACAGGACTGCTTGTGGAGTAACCAATGTAAGTGTATTAGACTCTAAGCCAAAGACAAACTAGCCTTTTTTTTTGTATTCCAGTTTGTTCAACAAACAGAAAAACATGTATTTGACTTGATGCTGTAGAAGTAATACTATATATTGGTTCAACACTTTGGCGGGGGAGGGGGGGGCGCAGGGAGAGAGGTATTTTAAGCAGTTTTGAAACTATCTGAATTGTAATTGAAGTTGGATGTGCTGAATGAAAACATTTGTGTTTTTCAGTGACCCTTTGGAAATGACATTTGCTCTAAAATCAATCAACAATTCTGGTGTTAAACATTACACTATATTATAAACTGCAAAGAAAAGACTGTGGATGTTGTAAATAGCACGGTGCACACACGTTTTGATGTATACATCTCATCTGTGTTAAGGGAAGTCACAAATATACCTAAAGTCCATGCAAACCGCACTGACAAATTCAGCTTACTCCTCTGCAGCAAAACATCTAAATCAAATGTATTTTATGCTTTTACTTATTTGTCAATCCTTTTAGTGACATCTAGTGGAGTTTGTGCAAAATGCAGTTCTAGAATTCATAGTGATTAGATTCTAATGTGACTGCTGTAAGTAAAACATTTTATTTAAATCCTATACCATTCTAAGTGATTTTTTCACTTCCACGTTCAATCTTTTTCCTTTAAGAATGTGTGGCATGACACTCTTAAGGAAAGATAAAAGACAACTAAACTTTCAACTCTTTCTCTCTCTGGCTCAAATTATTATCTACTTTATTCCCTCCCTCCATCCCCCTTCCCTCAAAAAATCACAAACAGCCCCACTGAGGCTGTTATTGCTTAATAATTTCTTATTTGAAAACTTATCTATTCTTCCTGCACCTTGTAACACTTCTATATAATCGGAATTACAAGCACACAGTGACAAACAATCTCAACAGAGGTCACGTGACCATAAATCAGACGTATCTGATAATTACTTAAAATCAAATTCTGAACAGGATTGGATTCTGAGTTTGCTGAAGTCAGTAACATTCTATCAATGGGCTTTTGGATCAGGCCAGAATGAATCTGAAGGAATCTGTTTCATCAGCAAATATAATTCTCTGAACAAGAGTAAACATACATTTTCTGTCTAGAAGATAGACGGAATGAGCGCAAGGTTTCAAAGGCAAAACTTCTGAACAAGGGCTAGCAGTCCTATGAAATATAGTGTAGGTTTCCTATAACTTTTGAAACTTCCCCCCACCCCCAAAGTACAAACAAGTGACTGCTGTAAAGTAAGACTGTATTTACAGGATCTGATTTGGGCTGTGTGAACAATATGGCAACCAAATGCAAACTGGACTAATAATACAAGGGGATTCATTTGTGTTTCGGAAACACAAAACCCTTTACATAAAACAGGCTAGTATTAGCTCTCGGGAGCTAATCTGGATCCTATATATCGATTTTTATAATCCAGTACCAATGATTAACAAATTACCCGCCTACCTTCAAAACACATGGGAACAGTGTGGTGGCTTCAAAAAAATTATAACAGCATGCTTTGGATGAAATATTATTGATAACTAAACATCTATTGACTTTCAAGCTAAAAACAATGAAGTCAGGTACTGCATGGGAGACTTTTGAAGCACCTACCAGAAAATGAGACCGCTTATTTCAATTGACAAAGGCCTCATTTTCCAAGGTGCAGTTAAGTCAATGGGAACTGCAGGAATTCAGCACCTCTGGGCACCAGGTTTGAAGTATTCTTGTTTGGATTCTGGATGGAAGTCCAGTGCATTTTATCACCCATTCCATCCCCCCAAACCGTCGAGGTGTATCAAACAAAGGATTAAAAAAATAATTCAAACACACCAACCGTAACAGTTCAAACATTTTACTAAATCAATTCACACAAATTCCAAATTGCAAATATAATTAAGGACAACAGAGTTTTTTTGTTTTGTTTTTCCCCCCAGATTCATCATTAAGACAATAAACAAACAAATTAGTTTTGTAGCATGTGTTCTTTTTTTTTTTTTTAAATGAAAGGAACGCCACGCGATGTATTGATAAAGCACCACACCACAGTTACAAAATAGGATCTGCCGGTTTCTTCCACAAGTAAAAGACTACAGACTGCTAACAACTTTCTGCATCAATCCATACTTCATTAAAATAAAATTATAAAATCTCCTAGATTACACTAAAAATCAGACGATGCCTGGAATACAGTGCATTAACAGCAGTAATGCCAACTATCATCAGTGCCAACATAAAAACATTTTAGAAAGTAAAAAAACAACCAAAGAAAACCAACAACAACAAAAAAACCTTTATTTCCCTATATGAGCAAAATTTAAAATAAGGGGTGCTCTGCCTCACAATGAGTTAAGGACTGGGGACGGGGGGTGGGGAGAATAGGTAGGAGGGCTGGTATTGTAGCTTTCTAGGCTTAGTTGGCATCTAGTTTGGCCATTTCCTGCACATAAATCCCTATACTCTCACTGTCAAAGAGCACAAAGTACACTGTCTTGATTGAAGAGGACATTGTCGACACAAAGTAGCTTGAGATGGCTTTCAGGATCAGCTGGGCAGCAGTTTGCTTCGGGAAGCCATTTCTAGGGGAGAGAAAGAAAGAAAAGAAAAGAAAAGAAGGACTTGCACAGAAAGCTTTCGATAGACTAGCCATGCAGCTTGCAAACAATATCTGGGAAATCTCTTGTCTGTAGTGTGGTAATTAAACCTCCAAAGTAACAGTGTGCGAGTTCCAAATGGAATTCAGGTTTTAACAGTTTTTTAGCTATTGAGACATAGAGCTCAAATGCACCGGTAATTAAAAACACGTTTGTGGAGGAAAATACTCATAAAACAATAATCCTTTGCACTTTCATCCAAAGATCTTGAATCTCTCTACACATGTTAATGAATTAAGCCTCACAAGACCCCAGTGAAGTTATTTATTATCTCCATTTAACAGATGGGTACACTGAGTCACACAGACACCAAAGGACTTGAGCAAAGCTGTTTGTGTATAAAGATATTTGCAGGCCCAGGAATAGAACCCTGTAGTTGTGACTCCCAGTCCCTTGTGAGAATTTCGCAGAGTGATGTTTAAGTGGTATAAAGGATACTTACTATACTTTTTGCTTGTCAAATAGGAGGCCTAATGAGGCCCCTCTGAAATTCAGAGTTAAGGCCATGTAAGTTACACAATGGGAGAAGGGCATAAATGTGAGAGACTTGTTCACCTAAATTAAACATTACCTCTTATCTCATCTCCTAAATTCTATACTTACAGTAGTAGCAGGGCTGAAAATGCCCAGTTTTCAGAAAACTCATGGAAAGCAGCAGCAAAACCTCTCTACTTGGGTGACTCTCTGATAGACAAAAGGGGCTTGGCTGGCTGAAGCCAAGGTAATTTGAACCTTCTGCATCAAGTTTGTTGAATTTGGTCCACAGTCTCCTAATGTAAACAGTTGTGCATAGTAACTATGCAGCAGCTGGATTAATCAGATGAGACAGGTGACAGAAGAAATGAAGAAGTAAAGAAAGGAGCTGAATGGAATGGAGGAAGTATTTTTAAAGATTTACACGACACAGGAAACTGTAAAAATTATACTGACCAGCCACAGGTGTTCAATACTTTTACACTAGAATTTTCCTACAGATTTCAAACAAATGTTTTGCCCCACTCCAGCTCACATCCTCTTCCATGTATCTGGATTCCAGTTCAACCCAATCTATTTTATGACAGCCATTTGGCTCTATAAAAAAACTTGTAAAATCTCCTGTCTCAAAAAATAAAATACAATAAAAATGCAACCACCTAGTTACATTGCAGCAGTCGGATAACAGATCTGAATGTTGGCTGAACTGATAATATGTGACAAGTCTTTTGCATATCTTGTATTGGGAAATATACACAAAAAGTCACTCACATTTTAAGCTCCACTGGAAACAATTGGCCCAACCCAGGAGAATGTCTCTGTGACCTTCTGGGCTCTGCAGACTTGGAAGGCCACATAGGCTGCCTACACAACAGCTCAACTCACTTTGTAGAAACACTGATCTGTTGCAAAGAGCCAACTACCCACCTATCATCCTTACATACCATCGAGCTGGGGTACAGCGCTGGAGGAATGAGAGCTTGCAAAAAGAACTCTCCACCTCCAATCTCGGCGTCTTTTTGCCCTTCCCCGCTGGAACCAGAGAGACTGTAAAGCCAAAGGAACCCCATTCATGGCCTCAAAAGGGGGAGGCAGTACAGATTATGGCAGGCCACGGGCCTTGGTGATTATGGGGGTATCTGTCCTATCCTGATTACTGGAGAGGTGTGGGTGGGCCCACAACATTGCTGGAGGGAGCAGGGGCCTTTGAGCACAAAAGTTAGGGTTTCCTTCATTCTGACTGTTTGGTTTCAGAGAAACATCTGGGCCTCCTCTCATTCCTAACCGTCAGCCCCACAGCTGCCACCATGAAGTTATTGCCACTTCTGGGAAAAGCATCTACAGCTGCATTACTTCGTTTCCTGACAGGCAGATTAAAGATTGAGGCACTTAGGTAGTTATAAGGCCCTCATTTACTGTGGTTGCTAAGAGAGGGTAGATGGATTGTGGGGAGGCAGCATATTTAGTGGACAGGCCACTGGACTGAGAGTCAGGGGTGGCTCTGCCACTGAGCTGCTGGGTGCCCACTGGGCAAGTCACTTCACCTCTCTGTACCCACTTCTCTTCCCTGCCTTTGGCCACCGTGGTCTATTTAGACAAGGGTTTTGTCTCTTCCTGTGTGTCTGCATACTGCCTAGCACATCAGAGCTTTGGAACATGGACACTGGCTGTGGCCTCTAAGCGGCACTGGAATAAAAATAAGAAGTCTGTGGAACGTCAGTGACTAGTGGCCACAGAGCCTGCTTTCTGTTGTACAAGACGTGCATTATAGGGAACAACAGTACTTGGTACATGGAAAAAGACAATGGCTAAAATTTTCAAAATTGCCCACTGACTTTCAATGATTTAGGCTCTTAAATTACTTTTGCCTTTCGGAAAATATTAGGAAAGGGTCAAAAACCTGCACCATTAAAAATTTTGCCACTGACTTTAATGAGAATAGGATCAGGCCCTAAGGAAACAAGGTTGTTTTTTTCCCCACCAAGAAAGTTTTACATAGCAAAGGAAAAGTGTTTGTTTTTTAAAGCCATTCTTGCATTTAAGCAAAGAGAATGCTTATGTTATAGTTCGGCTTGGCAGAATTAGATTTTGTATATTTTGTCAAAATATACAAAGTAACTAGCCTTAAATCAAACTCTAAGAAGTTCTCAAGCAGCATTTTTCTTATTCCACTTATCTATAAATTTCAATTACCATCAATGCAAATTATTTTTGTCGGTTTGTGTGTCTAGGGTGAAATCGAAGGTTATCGATATTTACCGATAAAAATCTAATCCTTCCAAGCCTAATTGTAGTATTGGCGTTACTGAGATACTCACCTACTAGTAATACAGGGGAATACTACTCCTTACTTACAAACTGCATAACAGTGTTGGGAATTAGTTAGTGTTTGTCCAGCACTTTGAAGATATAGGGCCAAATTCACCCGTGGCATTAACAGGTGCTACATCACTTAGCATTGGATTATACCTACATTGAATCTGGCCAATAAATACTGTTTTATTCTTCCTCTTATTATATACTGGAAGAAGTAGGAAAGCCAGAAGACAAAGGCAATTGCTTGTGCCATGTACCACATATTACACACAACACCTTATCATAAAATATATTCTGACACTGTGTGGTTGTACTGTATATAATGGGATATTGGACAAGCTGCCTGTAGTAAGCATGGGATATTTCAAAACTGATGACATGAAATTGCACATGCTGTTCCCCTCTTATCAGAACAGGTTTCCTAAAGCTAGTTTAGCTATCCTAGTGAGGCGCATCCCTATGTAGGAACAACCCAATGGTGGTGCACAGCTGTCATAGGAGCTCTTATACCACTCACCCTCCCTGCTGCTGGCTTAGCAAAGAACAGGGCATGAGGCCAGTATGCCTCTGTACTCCACCATTCCCCAGCTCCCTCTCTGGTCCCTTGTGGATGTTTCAGCTGGATATAAATTAGAGGGGACTTCAAGGCTGTTTCTACTACAGGGGTACAGTAGGGGGACTTACGCAAACTAGTCCCAGGAGCAAAGGAGTGTACAAGCAAATAGGGTGTACAATTTTTGGCACGCCCCAGGGATCCTGCTGCACCCCACCGCAATGGTGTCCCAATTAGATGCCAAGAGAGAATACAGGCGGGGCTCTGGGGGCTTAATTCCCAGGATTAAGAGAGCTCCAGGATTAGATTGTAAACTCTACTTAGACTTAAATTCTTGGGGGCAGGGACTGTTGTTTTGTTTGGTGTTTGTACGGTGCCTAGCACTATGGGTCCCGGTCCATGACTGGAGCTTGTAAGTGCTAGGGTAATACAAATAAATAATAATAACCAGGGAGGCATTCACGTCTGCAAGCTGACTAGATGCGAGGGAGTTTATTTAGGGTCAATGTGTTAGAAAGAGCAAAGAGACCTGGGGAGTGAGGTGCTGACCAGAGACCAGCTTAAGGGCTTTCAGGGAAAACAGGAATTACTTGTATAGCATTGCATTATTTTATTTTGAGCTTAATTCTTGTAAAACTGCAGTTTGAGATTTTTGCCAAACTGGTGTCAACACAGATTAAAGTCAGAGCCCCTGGAATAAAACCCCATTCAGAGGGGGTGATTTTGTATTCACACTGAACCTCTAGTGAACTTCTCTCCCTCGTGGTTCTCCCCAGGGCCATGCTACAGTGAGCTTTAAGCCACCTTTGCACAGCACCCCCTGACTTGTGCTCTCTGCAGGTTGGCCCGAGCTGAGCATCTGACTGCTACAAGCAAGCGATTTTATTTCCCCCCTGAAGTACAAAATGATTTATTGTAACTGCCCTCACATAATCCCATTCCTCAGCCATAAAAGAGAATGAAGCTGTTTACGTGGGTTTATTGGGTGATGTCTGTTTGGCAGATGTCCGTACCAGAACATCTGTGTGCATGTGCGGCCTTTGGCGTCTGTTGTCCTTAAAAGCTTTATTTATTTAAAAAAAAAAAAAAACTTTTTACTTTATAAAACAACAGTAGAGACAGAATGAATATATTCTCCTTCATAGAAATTAATTACATTCCGCTTACCCACTTGAATTAAAGAAAACACCTAAGTATTTATATCTTCCATGTTCTGAAGGCTGCAATCCCCAACGTTCTCATTGGCTTCAGTGAGAATTACATGCCCATACCAAGAGAATATACCCCAAAATCTTGTCCGTCAGTCAGACAGGCTCACAACTGAATGTGAATGGAATGATTATTTGGGATTTCATTCTATTCAACAGCAATACACTCCTTGTAACAAGTCTGTAAGTCATCCAGTTGAGAGGATAATATACCATGTTCTGTTTTGTAAGGACTGCCATGTCAAGCAGTACACTTTGCATAAACATTGTTCTCCACAAAAAGTCTCCTTGAAGCTGCATAATGTTACATGCTCTTAAAGTGACATATGCCAACATTCTTTCTGTATGAGCTATTAACTTGTATTTTTAAACCTGGTATGACGTATATCCCTTCTGTTTCAATAAAAATGATAGGGATAATTTACATTTTATAGTGCAAATTATTCCAAAGGATCCAACAGTGCTTTACACTGTATGAAGGATATACAGGAATCAATTCCCCACTGAAATAGAGCCCCTTTGTTAGATTATTAAAATGTGTTAATTTAAAATATTTTAATGCACTCATAAAAATGTATTTTATTCACGTGAATGTATTTGTGTACTTTATGATTCTGCAGGGATTATTGTTCAACCTGCTCAAGTCTGAACTATGATTCACTAGAGTATTTCAATTGGGATTTACTGGTTGAACTAGTCTACAAGCAAGGGGCAATTTCATTAAAGAGATCTGAATTGAGTGGGTGAACAAGAATAAATCAATATTGCAGCAATGGGAGTTATGCCCAAGTAAGGACTGGAGGACGTAGGGTTGCATTAGAAAATCTGACCCACACCAAGTTAGGTAATAGGTTTGCATGACAACCTTACCTGCCACTGCCAATTGAAGGAAATGCAATTGACTTCAGTTTCTTTTCATCTGCCAGAGCCAAGCAGTTCTTCACTGTCTTTTCTAGCAGCTCCTCACATTTGTCTGAACCCCAACCCGGGCTATTACAGTGGATCACAAATTTAGCAGGCAGTCCATGGCCTGCACTGACAACAGCTAGTAAGAAACAGAAAGTGAAATTTAATTGCTTTCATCTTGTCAGGATTAAAAAAGTGGAAGTGTGATTAAAACTGTAAACAGCTGACAGACACCGCTATAATCCCAGTGGATCCTTTATCGTACAAATCAAATAGCCTGAAGAGAGAACATGATTACATAGACTGTTTTACATTTGCTACTACGTTTTGTTGGAGTAATTTGTAAGTTACAACTATAATAGACCTCAATGAATAGAGAACAAAATCTATCACTGGTAATTTAGAGGAGACATAAATTTGAAGTGGGCACTTTATTGCAACTTTCTTCTCATTTTATCAGATAGTATGTTACAAAGTTGGGTTGTCTGTTGGAGTATAAAACTGTTACAGGGCCGCTGTAGTTTTATTGTAATGTTACTGTCAAGTTACAGTATGTGCCAGGATGTTGTTCCAGTCTCAGATTAACTACCTCTGTGATCTTTAGAGGTTTGGTGTTAATATACAATTTGTTGAGCCAGCTTTTGATTAGACTGCAGCCCAAATGACATCAAATGCAAAGATTATGATGTATCTATAAATCGACAGGAAAAGCTACAGTAATTATGCAACTGTTTTCTTTTATTCCCTGCCAATGCGGCACTCTGTTTCTGATTTAGTATGAGTGAGTCTATTTTGTCTAATTTCAATAGAGAGTTTTGGATTGATGTTACTTTAAAATTTCTCTGTCGCATGCATCACCTCACCCTTGATGACTGATACAATGCTGTTTTCTAGTTTACCTTTGTCATTATTTAATGAGACAACTGTCCAGTATGGATTTATGGATTTACAGCATTTGATTTACTGTTTTTATATATCAGAAGACATGACCTTGTGTGTGCCAGGGAATGGAAGAGGGCATTTTATATGCTAATTATATCATGGCACCTCAACCCTGGCACTGATGTGCAAGGGACACAAGGACACCCCACAAATGGACTAGTGACAATCAGTCTCCAGGCTCTGCGAGTGCAGAGATGGCTCCTGTGACTTGGGAGCACAAATCTCCCAAGAGGTCAGGGCAGGAAGCAGGGCTATAGCCTCATCACCTCTCACCTTCCTCTGCACAGCTGGCTGGGTGCAGAGAAGGGAGCAGACTACGTGCATACCAGGGAGCTCAGGGCCAGATTGTGTCTCTGTTCTGCACCTGCAGTTCAGTGGTGGAAAATGCAAGAATTTAATTTTACTTACTTTGGTTCATTAAAAAAATGCCTATTCAGAGGCTCAAGTACAAAGTTAGTCGCACAATACAAACTTGAATAGCAGTTCACAGTCAGACAGACATCTAATTGCATCTGTGGCTGAAGCTATCTGTGCCCACAAAATTGTGGGTACGAAATGGGAGCTTGCTTCTAACAATCAGACTTGCAAATGCTCCTCTTGGCAAGAAATTCTCTCTTCCATGCTGGAATGTTTATGGAGCACTTTGTTATTACAATATGGTGGCCATATTGTAAAAACAACTCCATACAATAACTCCTGGAGCCATGTTATCACATATGGATATTATCCTGTAGGTGCCGCAAAAAAAGAGAAAATAGACTTTGGCATGTGGAATTCTGACTGCAGCGGGGTAAATTCTAAGGGGCAATGGAAGCACAAGCATTTGCGCACTTTGGGGCCTGCAGATGCTCAACATATTGAATAACCTCAGGGCGAGGCAATTTTGTCATAATTAGCTCTAAAAAGTTGGCAGATTCAGAATATACCATAAATCCAAGAAAAATCTAATAAAGCCAGCTGACACATCTCTAGTCAGTGGAATTTTATGTATCGTGCGACTCTGATGTGACCACATCAGTACCTCTCTTCACTTGTAATACCTTCAAACTGCAAGAGGAAAATACTGTGCCAACATGCCTCACTAGTTTTACTGTCTCTGAAATGGAGAGAGCCTTCTGATGGAACTATGGGGACTCTGGAGGACAACTGTTAATTATCCAAAGCAATTTTCACTTATTTCAAATTAAAGTGCTTTGAAAGAGGAAGTATTTTACAGTTTTCTATAAAACATACAAGGTCTGTGTGCAGAATTCTGCTACGGTTACAGCTATGCTCCAGGAAGATAACCATGGTTTAGTCTCCACTATGGAACAGGAATCCCCAGAGATAGGGGAAATGTCCAGGGGATGCTGGGGGCATGACTGGAGCCCACTATTCTCCGGTGGTCACAAACTGGAGGTGGCAGTTTTTGCTGGCCTCACAGAGCCCGGGCTGCCCAGCTGGTCCCAGGATTGGGGAAGTGGATTTGTGACTGAGAGCCACTTTTCCCTGCAGTCTCAGATACTATGCTGAGCCCAGTGTGGCTGGGTTTATACAGCAGTAAGGAATACTGTAGAGTACTGTAGTCAATCAAGAATATGGGAACAGTTCATTCTATAATTTTCATGAAACAAGAACCATTAGTAACAAAGTAAGCATTATGTTTAAATGTACGTCTCCATTTTCAAGTTTGGACAAATGAGGACAGTGCAGTGAGTGTGACATGATAAAAACTAAGCAACTTAAAGTGAAGATAAACAGCAGACATAAACAGTGATAATTTTTCCTGTCATATCCCAAGTCATAAATTCTGTCCTAGTTGTAGTCAGTATTCATTTAGTAAACTGCATGCACTGTATTTATTTTTACAGTGTAAACACAGATGGCAGAATCAGAATTCTTTATTCACAACATATATCAACAATTTTACAGATGACCTAATATTACATTTTGCAATTCATCAAACTTTATTGCCCATATGCGAGATTTTTTCCTATTACTGAGATATTGATAACTGGGCATGAAAAATTCATAAACTGTTTGAAAGAATCACATTTATACAGATGACTTAGGTCCCGATTCAACACCACCCTTAAGCAGATGCTTAACTTTAAGCATGTGCTCAAGTTTCGTTAAGGTCAATCGGATGTAAGTATGTGCTTTGATGAATAAGGATGGAATTGAAAATGTGTTTAAAGTTAAGCATGTGCTTATCACATGCTTAAGTGCTTTGCTGGATTGAGGCCTTAAAGAGCAAGAATACTATCTTTAAGTATATAGATACACATGTATACAGGCATACGCTATCAATCACACGCATCAATATATGAGAGAAACCCATGCAAGTGTTATGTTCAAATAGGTCTGTTTGTGACTGATTTATACACAATATACAATAAAACCAAAAC
Organism: Terrapene triunguis; assembly: GCF_002925995.2. NCBI lineage: Eukaryota > Metazoa > Chordata > Testudines > Emydidae > Terrapene > Terrapene triunguis. The sequence continues at coordinate 8,994,482 of NW_020664980.1, forward strand.
GAAAGTCAACTAGAAATCACAACACATGCAGACGTTCTATTCGTCCATTTTCAGAGATTTAAGCCTCACCTCCTGCTACGTCCAATGGCCCATTCTTTTTGCGAAGTTCAATGATGGCCTCCACAAATTCTTTGCCACCTTTCTTCTCCAAAGTGCTCCCTGAACAAAGACATGTTTTAGTTTATCCATCTGTCCTTGAGTTGCTAAAGCAGACATGTGATTCATTGTTTTAGGTGGTCATATAGCCTAGATTTTACTGCCCAAACATCTTTTTGGGGACTGCAAAGTAAGATCTAAACCTTTTGGGACTTTGGAGTTAACTAGTCATTTAAAAATAAATCCCACCAGGACCTCACATTTGTATCCCTTCTCTAACACTCATATTCTGATTTCAATGTCAACATGTGTGGTGACATTCCTAATTGCCTCCATACCACATAGTTCCTGGTACCGTGCTGTGTTTCATGGGCTAGTTTAATGGTGACTGATGGTTCATAATTCTTCCCCTAGGATTCAGTTCCCCTTTCTCTTATAAATTGTTTTAAAGAGCAATTTGCCACAATAAGAACTTGAAACTCACCTGATCTTGATCCCTGACCCCAACAGGTGGCACCAGGAATGAAACAGTCTCGTGAGTGCAGCGGGCTGCTTTACTTGGCAACTGCCCAGCTTGTTGAGCCACCTTTAACCAAGAGGAAGAGCCTCAGAAATAAGGAGAATCTCTAAGGAACATACTCCTCCAATGAACTTCGCTAACTACTGCTAAGGAGCTGGACACTGTTGCTCTGGGAGGAAGAGAGCTGTGCAGTGTTTCAGGGCAACAAAAGGTGCAGTCTACAAAGGCAGTCCAACATGAAATGGTTTAGATCTTATTTTGCAGCTCTAGTTTCATATATTAATATAAAAATAGCCCAAGAAAACATTTCCCTAGCTACTTAAGCACCCCAAACCATTTAGCACGGTGCACATTTATTATAAGATAGGCAAAGTAAGAAGTGGTATCAAAGTTTCTGATTGGTGATATTACTTTGAAAACGGATTTTAAAAAAAATAAATAAATCAGAATTAGAAACTGTAGTAGAGTTACACATTTATTTGGTGAAGCCCATTCATGTTACTGACTGGGAGGGGAAAACTGCATTTTCTGATGGAAATGCACATATTGTATGCTCGGTGAAGCAGAGACCCTCCTACGAGATTCATTTTGCTAAACAGGGCTACAATTCTAAGAGCTAACAGCACTGCAGCCAGCCTGCTTTTCTTTGACATCATTAGATGTCTTCCAAAATTAATATTAAAAGTTTGTTAAGTAACTGTTGTCTACTGACTTTTTGACTTTGACTCTGCTTTTGTTAAATGCAGTTTATTCTACTGCATTTGGATGCTAATCATTTTAGAAAGTATGCATCCTATGCTCTTTCGCCATAACTGACGGACACTGGGCATTTTGTCCAAGTACGGACTGCAAAATCAGACCTTTGGCATTTTGTCCTAGTATGAACCCAAAATCAGTTCAGGGTTTAAATTCTTCACAGTAAACATCTCAACTTTACACCTAAATATTTTAGTCTAGGGTCATTTTCACAAATGAGTGCAACTTTCCTGATTACCTCCATGATAGCTCAGAAGTTACCTGCACATCCATTAGCTATGTTCCAAATGGCACATTTTTATAGCTATAGTTGTAGAATCAGGAGAACTCTTAAGTCTGAGCCAACGGGGGATAAGGGGGAGTTGCACCACCTGAGTAGAGGTGCTTAGAAGTATTATGCCTTTGAAAAACATATCTTGATAGGGCTGGAAGGATGGAGGGGGTGCCATTTGCTATTTAACAGGCCTAGCTAGCGCTGCCCACTGTGCAGCCACTCCAGAGTGTAAAGGGATGAAAGAAAATGAGCTTTCACTCCACCCAGAAACACCCCATTTGGGGCTGTTAGTGAATTTGACCAGAACTGGGGCACACACTGTGCAGGGACCATGTACCCTCTAGCACAACCACAGAGAATCTACAGAGAGAAAAGGGATATGCTGTCACTGAGTGACAGCACTCTGCCATTATAGCACTGTTGTATACGTAATGGCATTTTGTCTAGATTAGTTTTAATTGTGTCAAGAAATGGAGCTTCCACCCCTTCTGATGAAGATTCATTTACTGTGAAAACAAAATCTATAAAATCAATTTTTTTAAAATTGTGGTTTCACTTTTCATGTAACAATCCAAATACTTATCTCCTTGCAGATGTGGTGAAAAGAAAAAGTATTTCATACAGATCAACACTAATTTCTGCATTTATTCCTAAATTAAATTCAGCCTTTTTAACTGATAGTGAAGTTTTAATTTTTGCATTATACTTCACTACCTTCTTGTGCAATTATGAGCTGTATCTAGAAAAGGGCATATTTACCACTACATTAGTAAGGTTCTTGGTGAAAGTCTTGCTTCACAGCTTCAAGATTAGTGGCTTATTTACTCACAGGCATAAATATGTGTTACTTCCATGAGAGTAAGGTCATTATCTCATGCTTTCCAAGCAGGCATGGGTATCAGTGTTGAAAAACAGCCTAAGCAGAAATTTAGGCTTGTATAATGTTCAGGATAAACCCACAGTACATTTAATTGTTAGAAGGATGGTAAAAGTTAATAATCGGAAGCTAAGCATTTGTGCATTTTTATTCTTTCTTCCAGCAGTCAGATGTAATTAGAACATACATGAAAGCATGATCAGTGCATTTTTCATAGAAGTTTCTTTGTCCACTAGTTTCAAAAGCATCTCTTCAAAAAGTAAGAGACGAGTACATTAGCTAGCTGAACCTTATAGACTTTAGAAGCATATTATTCAAATACAGAATATTCTTGTATTTTATTTTTGAGGCTTCTGTGTAATTTCCTTTAGTCAGCTAGTCTACAGCTGCACCAGCTCAGGGTGTTGTCTCTGCTGCTCTAATAAGCTATGCAGAATTGGGTTTGTCTGGATGTTGCTTGGAAGAGAGGTCTTTCAGGAAAACCCAAGGTGTTGTAGGAAGTGCTGATCCTGTAGGAGCCACTCTTCCCTTGAAGCCAATAATGAAACAACATCCCAGGCATTAAGGGGCCCTGTGCGGTTAAGTTCAGTGGTAAAATGAGGCTGTGATCCCTGTTGTCACATCCTATTATAGAGTAGGTTGCTACTCTTAGGAGCAACCTTAATGTTCACTCCAAGTTCCAGTTTGGATAATTCCATTCTACCTTAAGTTTTCCAGGCAGTTTCAGTACGACCTAATACTTTTTTGCTCCCTCCTCTGTCTACATTTCTATTCTAAAATTTGAGAAATGCTTTAAAATCATTGAGATACAAGGTGCTTCTCAGGGAATTATGTGATTAAAAATAATGAGTTACACATCTTAATGAATCTTAAAAATAAAAAATTAAATGGAACTACTTGAGTCATTCTGCCTCCCTGCATTCTCTCTTTGGTCTAGCATGTCTATGCAAGTTTAAATGAGAATACAGAAACAGCTTATGAGAGCCACAAATACAATTGGGCTGTATGTAAAATGTGACCAGATGACTGAGCGTCTGAGTTTAGAAATTCCAGACAGGCTACCCCCAGGATGTCAGATGTGAACACCTCACACTTGGTGAGGAGTGGGGAAACTGGATCTAAGTCAGAAATCTGAGGGGTCTGGCCCAACTTTATTCAAGTCTAGGCATTTACATAGCCAAAACAAACAATCCTCTAGTACCCTTTAATTGGGCACACATGAGCACTGCACCTCTGTTTCTTGCACTTTGGTTTTGGTTGTGCGTTCTATAACTTTGCTTTTAAAAGTCTGATCTGACTATGCAAGTCAGAGCTGTCCAATGACTTTGCATTTACTCGCTTGTTTTTACGATCAGTCAGGACTGCTGGAAGCGAGAAAGGAATGCAGATCTGCATAGCTTGGACAAGCTTGTTGCTGCTGATTGACCATGCACACACATACAAACTCTGCAGCACTGAACTTTCCATTACCTACTTCACCACCGGTGTAGAAGTCAGAGTTTGTCGGGTGAACGACAGCATCACTGTCGATCGTGGCAATGTCAGCCTGTACAACTTGCAACTACAACAGGTAAACAAATGTATATCAACCACGTTGGACAGAGACCGAGGACAGGCTCTACATTTACACATGTACCAACGTCCATGTTTTCCTACCTTTACATCTCCAAACCTCGGGCCAAGAGAGTATTCTGAGTAGTGTGTGCAAGTCTGTGTAAAGAAGGGTGTGTGGAGAAGAGGAGGAGGAATGTTGAGTATGACATGGTTAAATAAATGCTTGGATGACAAGTCAGAGCAATCACATGAGATCATTTTGAAAGTTTTAAAACCATCTAAAACCCCATTTCACTTTGCAGAAACCTCTAATACCAGCACCCCACAGAGCATGACACTAAAATATGGTATCTGTTTAAAAAGAAATTCTGGATCATCAAGTCAAACAAAATAATTAGTTTCTCCATTTTTTGCCACCATTGCTGTCACTTCTAAATTTGCAATTTTCATCATGTTGTCAGCTTCTAAAAAGAGAGTAACCTTCATGTTGGGGGAAAATATTTTCAGGCAGAGTTGTCCTTTTAAAAATAGAGCTGAGTAATTTTTTTTGAAAATCCACATTTTATCCATCTAATTAAGTTAGATTTTAAAGATTTTTTTACATTTTTAAAAATATGTGCATGATGTAACATTTTCCCTCTGGTAGTCCATTTATTTGTGTGTTTTTTTAAAAAAATAAGATAGTTTTTGAACAAGTGAAGTATAAATATTATATATACACACACTTTTATATAATTAAATGAACACTGACTTAAACTCAGCTTCCTTGTATCTTTGTCTTGGTAATTTACACATATATATATTCATGTATAAAATGCAGTGAAAATGGAATCAAATTTACTGTTCCATTAAGGAAATCTGAAAAGTAATAAAAAAGAACAGGTATAAAACAGGTATTAAAAATAGTATTACATGAAGTGCATCTAGATCAGTACTTTTTTTTAGTAGACAGACTTCTGCTGAAGGGTAATATATTATTTGAAACAGAGTGGAAGCCATAGAAGCAATACACTGTACACTATATTTTCAAGTTTTATGCTGCTATAAAATCAGTATTGGTTTTCAACTGAATATGAAGGTGATGGAGAGGGGTAATTGAAGACTAATGAAAACATACAAACCAGTTGATTGAATTAAACATGAAATCAAGGCAGAAAGCCAATTTGGGGGATTATTTGATCATCCCTCTTTACGAATTTCTGTGTCTACTTTGAAAACAAGGGATTGCAGGTAGAATGGAGAAACTGCTTATTTTGAAAGTAATCTGACAAAGAATAATTTTATCCTTAATGAATCCACATAAGAACCCCCCCTCAAAGTAGCTAACAGTCAATTATGAGCATTATGGAAAGGAATTTAGATGACTTCTTATTTTAATTGCAATCAACTTGAAGACAATCACTAATAATTAATATACCAGTATTTAGATTTGGTGCAAATCATGCTTCTTAACTGAATTTTCCGGGTTCTACTTTCTTGAGCACTTAAGAATTTGAAGTTTTGTTTTAATGCATGAAGTCCAGGAGAATAAATTCTGGGTTCCATAATTTTCATGTGACCATTAGTTGTGTCAACCCATTCCCCATTTACCTAGGTCATCTTTAAGGTCAATGTCAGCATTGGTAGGATTGATAATGGCCTCCACCTCAAAGCCGGCTAAATTACTGATTTCACTGTGAATAAGGTTCAGCTGAAAAGAAAAGCATGAGGTGGGAAATAACAGGACAGCTGGGAAATCAGAGAAGCTGCAGAAAAGTAAGCTTTGCAACACAGATGGAGATAGCATCACTGCAAATAAATACGCAAAATAAAGTGCAGGTCATAAAAGGGGTTATTGGTCCAACAAAGAATCAATTTCAAACACAAGACTCAAACATTGTTCTGTATATGGAAAGGAAGTCAATGTTCTTGTTAATGAGCTTATACAGTGTATGTTTTATGTTCAGAATTGTTTGAAATTCCTGCACTGACATGATAAAGGATAAACCATTCCCCCTTGAACTCCTGGCTCAAAGATACTCTCACGACTTCTTATGCATCAAGTTGAGCCAGGAATTCTTTAGACAGGCCAGGACTTTTAACAGAGTACATGGTGGTTTTAATGGGTCTTTCCTTCTTTGCTTAATCCATTAAGTGTGAAGATGTTTTGGAGAAATCGGGCATTTATTTCCAATGACACTGCCAGTCTTTCCTTTTCAGTCACAGAAGCAGACATCATGATCTGCACCTTAGTAGCTTAAATGTTCATTTGTCCAGGACTGCGTTAAATTGGTAGAAGGGCTGGTGAAGTAGCATCACTGAGTAAATGTAAGACTCTGTCTGTATATTTGCGGTGTTTATGGTGCATGCTTGTGCTGCAATCCAGTGGAATATTTTTAGGGGCTCTACTTTTTCTTTTAGTTAAATATTTTTCTAAAAATAAACTGCCTGCAGCCTGTGAACTATACCCGCACAGGGCTGTATTTTAGACATCCCCAAAGCCATCAGTATTAGGAGGATTTATCATTGGTATGTATCAGGGTGATGGAAATCAATTAGCACAGGCATCGGGAGATTAACCTCACGTTTATGTCTTAAGTTCTTTAAAAATGAAACTATCAAGTGAATCTCAGGCAATATAGTTTTAACGTCTAGCAACATGTTTTGAGCAAGGCATATTAAGTGTTCATTAAATCATAAGTCATGCTCAAATAAGAAACATACACCTTGTGCCACAACTGTGGTTCTTCGAGACGTGAGTCCCTATGGGTGCCCCACTGCCGATGCACAATGTACCTCTTGAGCCTTGACTGGAGATTTTACATTAGCAATGGCCATTCGGCCCCCATATGCGCTTGATACAACCTCGTGCCATGCACCGAAGGTACGCAGAGCTGTGCGGGTGAACCGCCCTCAGTTCCTTCTCTATCTGAATGTCCAACAAAGCCGAAGGGAAGGTGGGTCAGTAGTGGAACACCCAGAGGCGGACACATCTCAAAGAACCACAGCTACTGCAAAAGGTAACCTCTTCTTCTTTTTCTTCGAGTAGCATCTCTACGGTTGCTCCACCTCAGGTGACTCCCAGGCAGCAGCACCAGAGAGAGGAGGGGGCTTAGGAATTGAGTTGAAGATTGAAGACAGTACAGCAGTACCAAGCTCCACATCAGATCTGATGATGTGGACCAAAACACAGTGTTTAGAAAAAGTAGGCCCTGAGGCCCATGTAGTAGCTCTGCATATTTCAGACACTGGAATGTTGTTGACCAAAGCTGCAGAAGTTGCCTGAACTGATAGAGTGTGCTGTTATCCATTGGGGAGGTAGAGCACCAGCATCCTCGCAGCAAGTGACAATACACACAGAGATCCAGCCTCTGTGTAGATATCATAGACCCGCTGGGTCTCTCTGTGATGAGACAAACAGTGTAGGTGATTCCTGAAATTATTTGGTCCAATCTAGATAAAAGGCCAATGCCCGTCTCACATCTAAAGTATGAAAGGAGGTCTCCTGCTGAGTTTTATGTGGTTTGGGAAAAATACTGGTATATGAATAGAGATCAGTGAAGATGTGAATTGACAACACTGTAGGTGAGAATTTTGGGTGCAACCATAAAGAGACCTTGTCCTTAAAAAATACCATAAATGGAGGGTCTGCCAGCCAGGCCCCAATCTCCCCAATCCTGCTAGTTGATGTGATAGCTACTAGAAAGGCTGTCTTCATAAATGAAGCAAGGAGCAGGCTGCAGGTTCCCTAAACCTTTAATAAATCTTGAGGACATATGGTGAGCAAATATAGAAAACCCTTCTATTGGGTGATGAAATGCCGATATCGCAGCAATATGAACCCTAATAGAGCCAGTTGATAACACTGATTTCTTCAAGTCCAGCAGGTAACCCAAGATGGCTGACAGTGAAGAGAATTCAGGCACAAGACGGTGATGGTAACACTAGTGGTTGAATCTTTTCCATTTCTGAAGGTAACTAATTCAAGTTGACTCCCTTCTAATGTTTAGTCATACCTGTTGTTCTCCTATCGAGCAGGTGGATTCTAATTCTGTGAACCATCTAGAAGCCATGTACAGAGGTGGAGGACCCCTAGGTTTGTGTGAAGCATGCGACCGGCATCCTGGGAGACCAGATGAGAGATGGTAAGAAGCTTGAATGCCAGTTGGACACATGGGTGAAGCAGGGAAAGATACCAAGCCTGTCTTAACCAGGTCGGTACTATAAGGATAGTCCTGTCTTTGCCGTGTCTAATCTTGTTAATCACTCTTTTTATTAGTGGTGTTGGAGAACAGGCTCTTCATCCAGGGAAGGAGAAAAGCAGTCCCCAAAGCATGGTGACCTAGGCCTCCTCTGGAGCAGAACGGGATAATTCTTGTTTTTGAATGTGGCGAATAGGTCCACCTCTGGAAGTCTCCACCTTTGGAATACCCCATGAAGGATTTTAGTCCAACGCCCATTCATAGTCCTGGGAGAAGCACGTGCTGAGCATATCAACTGTGATATTCTGGGCTTCAGGAAGGTAAATGGCTGAGATCTGAATCAGTTCCATAACTTTATAGCTTCAATGAACATGGAAGGAGATCTTACTCTTCCTTGTTTGTTGATGCATAACATGCAAGCCACATTGCCTGTCACGATCCTGATTGATTTGCCCCTGATGAGTGGCAGCAACTGAAGACAGGCGTTCCTGACTGCTTTGAGTTCCAACAGGTTGATATGGAGACCAGTTTCCTTAGGTGATCATCTGCCCTGAGTTGTGAGGGTTTGGAGGTGTGCTCCCCACCCTAAAGTGATGTGTCTGTCACAGTTACTGCTGGAGCTGGGTGGATGAAAGCGATGGCCGTGCAGACATGGAGCTGATTTTTCCACCAGACTAGGGAGTTGTTCTTCTGGAGGGGAACCGCGACCTGTTTGTCCAAGCTGTCTCTAGTTGAGCAATAGATCCTTCTGAACCAGCCCTGAAAGCAGCAAAAGGCAAAATCTTGTTACAAAGGTGAAAGCTGTCAACTGTAAACAGTTCCTTACTGTGGATCAGGAATTTCCTTGAATTGTCACGACCAGATTTGCCAAGGTTATGAATCTGCCCATGGAAAGGAAGGGTCTGGGTGCCAATGAATCAAAGTATACCCCTATAAATTGCATTATCTGTACCAGAGCGAAGAGATTTTTTTTTTTACATTCAGCTGGAGACCCAAGTCCTGGAAGAGAGTAGGAGCTGCCAGGGTGGAGGTCAGCACTGCTTTGTAAAATTGGCCCTTAAGTAGCCAGCTGTTGAGATACAGAACAACTAAAATCGACTCTTGCCAAAGGAAAGCAGCTACTACCACTAGAACCTTTGAGAACACCTTGTAGCCGAAGGGGCAAGCTGAGGGCAAAGGGAATTACCTAGTATTGAAAATGCTCCTGGCCTATGATAAAATGTGTGTGTTTCTTGTGAGCTGGGTGAATCACTATACGGAAATAGGTGTCCTGTATGTTGAGGGCTGAAAACCAATCTCCTGCCTCTAGAGAAGGGATTATAGCTGCCAGAGTCACCATCCTGAACTTCTGAGACTTCACTAATTTGTTCAGTCATCTTAGATCTAAGATCGGTCTCCACCCTTCATCCTTGGGCATGAGAAAATACTTCAAGTAAAACCTTTTCCCCCTGTGAGGGGATGGGACAGGGGCTATCGCTCCTAAATGAAGGAGAGAATGCACTTCTTGACTCAGTATAGTCTCATTAGAGGGTTCGTTGAAGAGGGACGGGGAAGGGGAGTGGCAGGGAGGGAGGGACATAAAGTGGAAGGTGTAGCCCAATGTTATAACCTTCAGGGCCCACTTGTCTGTTGTAATACGCTGACAAGTCTGTTAGAAATGGGAAAGGCAGTCTCCAAAAGTGGGAAGGTCAGTGAAGTTTGCAGCTTGCCAGCTAGAGGTGAGGAATCAAACCCTTGACCAACCTGTCAAAATTGTTGCGATGACTGGGTACTCAGTGAAGGAGGGTGAGGAGCTCTCTTCCTCTGGAATCTTTATTTCTTTCTAGTGGGTTTGGCGGCCCAGTGAAATCCAGACATCTGGGCCAGACGTGATCTCTGAGCAGTTAGAAACCTGCAAAATCTCCTCTTGTTCTTAGCTGTTTATATATCCAAAGACTTCAACATGGCCCTGGGGTCCTTCAGTGTGTGTCGGGACTCATCTGTAATCCCCAAGAAGCACTTCTGACCATCAAACAGGAGGTCCTCAACAGTATTCTGATCCTCTCTCGGGAACTTCAACAGCTGGAGCCATGACACCCTTAGCCCTGTGGAGATGGATCTGGCAGCAGTGTCTGCGGCATCTAAGGACCCTTGGAGAGAGGTTCTGGCTGATAACTGATCCTCTGTGATGATGGCCTGAAAGCGTTCTCTATGCTCATATGTAAGATGTTCAATAAAGGCAGCAAACTTCTTGTAATACATGAAGTCATACTTGGCCATGATCACCTGATAGTTTGAGATCTGAAATTGGAGGGTCACGGATGAGTAAGCCTTTCAGCCAAAAGAGATCTAATCTCTTCTGATCCTTATTGTAAGTAATGTACAGTAATGCAGTTTGCCCCTCTAATTTACAACATCCACTACCAGGGAAATAGGTGAGGGGTTGGAAAACAACAATTCTGAGTCCCTGGGAGGGACATAATATTTCTTATCCACCTATTTGCAAGTTGGAGGGATGATGACAAGAGTTTGCCACATAGTCATCATTGGATGGAGGAACACTCCATTAGCAGGTAATGCAACCTGGCTGGGTGTTGCTGACTGCAGAATGTCCAGGAGCCTGTGTTGTGAGTCTTTAACCTCAAGAGGTATCTGAAGGGTGTCAGACACCCTTTTCAAAAGGTCCTGGAACTGACGAAAATCATCAGCCATCAATGGTAGTGGAGACATGATTGACTTTTCCAGACACAAGGATGAAACAGGAGTTGCGGGGTGGCCTCCATATCCACCCTAGTCTCCTATTCTTCTAAGGTCTCTTTGTGTTGTGGGCATGGTATAGGAGACCCCAGCCTCTCAGTGCAATGAAGCTGGAGGTTTGGCAAATTATTGCCAATATGCCGCCCAAAGATCCCAGTAAGGCCATTGCGGGTGGGGGGGGCATCTAGAAGAGGGGATTACACTCAGGGGTGATCTCACCATTCCTGTTGTGCTTGAGGATCCTTGTCAAAGTACGGGTTCCTGCATGGAGATAGAGGAGACCCCTGCCCTGATAACGAGGAGACTGACTGAATGTCTCCTTCATTCTCCTCAATGTTTTCCGGAGGGCGGGGGATGGGGCAGGAGAAAAAAGTCAGAGAATCTTGTGATACCAAGAACAATGGTAATCTGGAGACCGGGATCTCAGAACCGAGAGTTGTTTGGCACCCATAAGCAGTGGGGACTCCAGCTCATCTAAAACTGACAAGTACCTGGAGTAATAAAATTCCTGCAGTATCGAGTGGGTTGGTACCAATGCAACAGTTGGGGTAGACAGTACCATTGATCTGGAGCACGTAGGTGCTGGGCCTGAAGGTGTCTGGTGCTTTGATTTTCCTGGTCCTTATGGTGCCAAGTGAGAAGGCACTGATGGTAAATCTGATGTAGACTATGCCATTCTAGAGGAGTATTTCCTGGGCCTCCCTGTCCTACACAAACAGTACTGGGGGCCTGCTGGAGCGATGCCTCCCTGAAGCGCTCCGGGATCTCCCAGCCCCACCAGAACCAGAGGAAGAGTCCTTTGCCACCAGGGTACTGAGCTGAGAGGTCAAGGTCTCTGACACCATAATGTGACTGGGAGATCAGGGCTTTTGGCAGCTGACTCCTTCTGGTGGGAGACAGAGCTCCTCTTCTTTGGAGCGTTCCTTGAGTCCTCTGCTGTCTTCCCCCTCTTAGGGGAAACTGGGCTGAGGTCGAAGGGGTGCTGGATCTGTCCGGACACAGATGTATGGGGGGTGGGGGAGAAGTGTCTTTTGACTTGACTTGGAAGCAGGTTGAAGGGAGTGTTCCATCCTCCATTTGGTCTCCCGATTCTTCCATGCTAAATTTGAGAGGTTGGGTGATATGGGACTCTCCGAAGCAAATGGATACACTTCGAGTGGCTGTCGCTGATCAGGAGAGCCTCCTGACAAGAGGCAGCATTTGAAACCTGGTGAGCCAGGCATACCCAGCCAGGCCAAATAGGCTCTCTGAAAAAAGGGTTCGAAAACCCAAACCCCTCACTACTATCTAACTAATTCTATACTAACACTAACTAGAAACACTGAACTAACTAAAACAACAACTGTAGAACACGCTAAGCTTATAAAAGGCAGACATGCTACAGGTTTGTCTCAGGCTGAGGCGGTAGAGAAGGGACTGAGGGTGGTTTGCCCGCGCAACTCTACAAACCCTCGGTGTGCAGCACAAGGTAGTATAGAGTGCATGCACAGGCCAAATGGACACTGCTAATGGAAAATCTCCACTCAAGGGCGCGAGAGGCACATGTGCACCTGAAGTCGAGCACCCTAGGTATACTACTCGAAGAAGAATTAAAGTTACAATACCATACCAGTAAGAACATATTTGTAAAAAAGTGCTCAGTGACACACTATTACTGCAGTTTGTTCATTACTGAGCGCAAGTTTGGGAGTCTCTACTCTGTAGTCTGGGACAATTGAACATGGAATGTCAGACTCTGCTCATGACGTACCCACCACTGGGACAGCAAGAGTCTAGTGAAGACAGCACTTTGACAAAACTGTGTGGAGAAGTTTAAAATTGTGCTTAACTACACTGTGCCCTAGTTGTAGCCAGTGTTGTAAAGTCTTTGATATCATAAGCACCAAACTAACGCAAATGTTTTAAAAATATGATGATTCAATAATGTTTATACTTGTAATCTCTCTAATCCCTTTTGTAGAGCACAACAGTGAGAATAAGCAGATATATACACATTATAATTATGCTTATAGATGTGATCAGTATGGTGCTATCCATGCACCTAAAGTGACTTTTTCAGTGTCTGACTACGCAGTACAAAAGGCCACCCAAGTATGTATTTGAGCTAATGCTAAATTTCTATCAAATATTTATAGATAAAGAAAACTAAAGACAAAGTTCTCATTCACTTATATAAATCCTGATCTAAAGGCCACTGAAGTCAATGGAAAGATTCCTTTTGAATTCAATGGGCTTTGGATCTGACCTATGAAGTATAACATTTCAGTGTAATCAAGTATATTGAGACCCAGAGATTACTTCCACCGATTGCTGAATTTGGTCTGTTGTATTTTAATCCATGTTACTTAATTTTAAGTGCACACCTCCTTCCTGTGTGTGAGTTAATTTACTGAGAGGGAATATAAAGGTGTCGATATACTGCACAACTGGTTTTGTGTAATGTATGATCTAGATGCCAGTAAAGTCAACAGGTCATTCCTAGAGATGTGCAAAATTTATCATTTTTGCTGTGGCGTTTCCAACAAAAATTGTCACCATTTCATTTCATGTGATTATGCACACAGACATAGAAATGTTGTTTTTAAAAAAACTTGCCAATGCATAATTGTTTGCATGATTTTAACCTGTAAGCAATCTTCACTCCAAAAATGGGCCCATTTTAGTTCCAAAAATTAGCATACTTGAACATCTGTGCAAATATGGGCCCATTTTTGACTTCGTAATGAAATGTGGAAAAATTTGAACCCAGTAATATTTCACACATCTAGTTACTGACTTTTCACATAATCCAGTTTGAGTCTTGAGTATGACTACAAGCAACTGCTGTTTTTTTCTTTTTAAACCAAATCAAACCAATACTGAAAAAAGCTTGGCGTACACTGAAATAAACAGCTGACCATATGGGATTTAAATTGTAATAGAGGCCTGAACATATTTGTTTGTTTCATTTTCAAGTTAACTCTTTTTGTTCCCTAGTTCCCAGATTTCTGTGGGTTCTCCCCTCACTTTTATTAACTCCAGACCATTTTGGTTTTTCAGTTTTGGGGTCCCCTTGATATTCATGCATTTATGTTAGTTATTAATGTACGTCCCAATTTAACTATAAAAATCCACCTACGAAAGACCCATCATCCAGTCTTGTGCTGCCTTTTTACTGTGCAGCAATTAGACACTTTTTGTTGAACTAGGCACTTATTGTGCAGTGTTAGGTATCTGTCATATATTTACAATATAAATCAAAAGCTTTCATTGAGAATTAAATCCTGATGACTAATGGCTCGATTTTACTGTCCAATATGTGAGCACGCATCATATTATACAAGTTTGTATATCAGGCAAAAGAAGAGAAGTGATCCCTAAAGGGTCACATTGTTAAAAAGAGACACAAATTGCACTTGCATGTACAACACTGGGTAGGCCTCTAATTAGTTAATATTTAATTAGATGAATTAGTTAAAGCATACTTAGAAAATGTTAAGTGCCACAGAAGTGCTAATTATTATTATTTGGCCATCTCTGGCAGTCCTTACTTCAGGCAAAACTCCTTTGAATTCTTTGCTGTTTTGCCTGAGTAAGGACTGAGTAATTACCTATCAATTTAATTTGCACACACAAAACTGGAATGTCTATTTCAGACCAAGTTGAAGCCTCTTTGAAAAGCCAGACCCAGATGCTTACCACTAAAGTTTTCCAATCCAGCAACTGGTCAACAATTCCAGAAAAACAAGTGTCGGCACCTCTAGTTAATTGATACAATATTTTAATAATTCTGGGTTGCCACAAAGGCATCTTTTGTAGAACGCGACAGTAATTTTAAAATCAACTAGATTATTATTTTAAGGTTTGTATAACATGAATAAATAGGTTTCTACATGTTTTAATAAATGAAGGGGGGTTTCCCCTATGGAAAATGGCAGCAACACAATTTCTGAAAACCTCTGAATTTAAATGAAGCTTAATACGGCTGCTTAAAGATTTTGTTCAAAATCAACAATACATTTTAGAAATGGACTGTACCCAAGCCTGCTGTGTGTGCTACAATGTTCTCAGTAATTAAATCTTTGGGGGATATTGCAGTGACAGAGCCCAGTTCTTGCTAGTAAGCCCTTTCTGTCCTCCAAATGTGGAGCCAGGAAAAAAGATTTTTCCCATTAAGGCATCATGGATGACATGGTAGCAAGTATAGGATTACTTCCTTGCTTCCCTTAAGTCTGCCACATCCCGGATTTGCTGATCTCATGAACATGCTTGTAGAGGCATTCAGGGAGGAGAAGGGTCATTTGAAGGTTACTGATTATAGGTTTTAGGGAAGAGTAGTTATCTTTTGGGCCCGTTATTCTTATTTATTATTTGTAGTGCTTGTTCTTATTACAGTGAATAAAAGTAATATCTAAGAGGCCATAACAGTAATCTGTTTGGTGCTTTGAATGTTTATATTGCAAATTTTTGTAAGAGCACCCAGAACAATGGAAGGTTGCTTGAAATAAACTAAAATCAATCAATATTTAAGGAAGAATGGTCTCCATCATTAGTGCATTAAGCCTGCTATCATCCCTGTGAGGAATGTATGTATATCTCTCCATTTTAGAGATGGGGAAACATAACGAAAGATGAAATGCTTTACAGTATGTCAATGGCACAGTCAGAATTAGAACCCAGGAATCATAACTCTCAGTCCCCTTTACTAGCCTCCTGATCCCATTGTCTCCTCTAAGTATGAGGGTAACTGCATTCTGAGAGCTATGAATAATTTACCTTTTGCACAAAATTCCACAATTCTGAAAGAGCAAGGTAGTGCTGAAGAAACAAAACCAGGTTCTCTCTCCTTCCCAGTAACTTTCCATGACTCTTAACTGCCTTAAAAAAAAAAAAAAAGGAAAAAAAAGACACCTTCTCCCTCCCCTACACTCTGAAAATACTGTACAGTGGGAATTTCTAAGAATTACAGTGCTCATCACATTGTTGGGCTGCATTAGTCATTTAAAATAAATATCTGCTGTGCCAAGAAGACCTAGAAAATTTAATATCATTAGACTCTGATTTAAAAAAAACAAACACTCCTCCCTCCCCACAACAATACAACTTTAGATTCTTTCCGGAAACACAGTATCTGACTTAATGCTTTAGATAAATGTTTTAATCAAGATTGTCTTTTTAAACAGCAGTTGCATGTAGAAATGACTTAGAAGCATTTAATTGATTCCAAGATAATGCACTCACTATTTATAAATAATCTGTAAAATTTTCAGAATGAAAGGATTTGTTTGAAATTTCAATTGGTCAAGACAAACATCATTAACAATAACAATTAGCTTCCAGTCTGTTAACCTGCTTGCCCTCTTTAGTGCAGTAAGTATCTTAGCAACAGACATACTGTAACACCCATGAGCCTTTCTTATTCAACGGAGCCTGTGCAGAATGGGCCTATAACCTAGTAGGCGAAAAGGGCTGTTCACTCCCACTGCATCTATGAGTGTTGAGGGCACTCAGGACTTCACCTGAGGTACTCAGCAACCACAGATCAGGCCCAATGTTCTGCCCTTGTTTTTTCTCAATATAGAAAAAAATACACTATGTTGGATCATTAGGAAAATACACTGAGGCATGTTGAGCGGCTGAAAAATAATTTCTGGGGAATGCTTCTGAAAATATTCCTAAACAATGAGCCGACAAAACAAACTAACTATTTTATCCTGTGTTCTTGTTAAATGCATGCATTCAAAGATATCACTTCTTTATACACTACAATGCAGTGAGATCTTTGCCTTTTAAGCTTTCCATGTTTTCAGGCTTAAAAGGAATCCATGAAAAATCAAATAAGTCCCCAAAATGTTTTTTCTAGGAAAAATATTACCACGGTAACAGATTTATTATTTGTCACTTTACGTAAGGTAAGAATGCCCTCTATTTATTAACCTAATAAAAATGGAGAGTAGGATTTAGGGAATTCTTAGATTCATTAACAATATGGTATTTTATAACCTTGATTTCTGCACTGAGCACTCACTGCCTTTAATAACAGTTCCTAATATGGGGCAAAAGCAGAATATGGCCTTTAACAGCTAGGTGATGTATATTAACATGTATCCTCTCTACATGAGCAGAAGTGCACATTTTACCTGGGTTTTTCTTCATAGGAGGTGTAATTTGCATCGTGTTTGCATTTTTTTCCCCGTTACAAACATGAGACAAGCAACCTCCCACTAATGTCAATGTGAGCCACGATTTGCCCCATCAAATTACAGCCTCTGGGAAACAGCTCCTTCATACATGATTTGTGCTTACCATACACAGGCATGATTTTTTTATGTCACTTAGATTTGCACACAAAGTGAAACCGATGCTCCCTTTCACTTGCCTGGGCAGAAAGGAGCTAAAACCAGTAGCACTGAGCAGGGGAATCTAAGATGTAGCAGTGAGCAGTCCTGTCGAGGCGTTAAAGCTGCTCAGAGGGAGAAAGGAGCATGGCTTCATGGAGACCGAATGGCAGGACACCCCTCAGGGAGCTGTGTTCCACGTGAATATGGAACCAGTTGTCTAGAGTTCTATTGCGTTGCTAGGTTGCACTCTTTCACCAGCGTAAGATTAGAAATCCCTCACCGTTAAGGGGACAAAGGAAGGTAAACTCTGCAAGGTAAACCCATTATATTTGTGATTCATATCAAAGGAGCACTGGGGCCCAGAGTTGCTTATTATTAATTATTTGTATTATTGTTATCACTTAAGAGACCCAGTCATTGATCCAGATTCAATTGTGATGGCTGCTGTACAAACAGCAAACAAAACCAGTTCCTGCCCCGAAGAGCTTTCTCTCATTGAAATGGATAGCAAAATTCTACTGGCTATGTTGTCATCAGGGTCAGGTCTGTGATACCATGACATTAATTCCTATTTTGAACAAAAGAATTCCAAATCAATTCCAAAAGCCTTAACTTGGTTGCTCTGTAGACAGAATATTTAGTTTATAAACTTTGGATTTTAACTAATCAAAATGTCTTAAAATTTGAATATTTTCAAAAAGATTCCGGGGGAAGCAGCCAATCTCTCCCCTTCAAATGACAATCTGACCGCAAGTGTAAACTGCATGTAAAATACAGAAACCATTTGCAGAAAATAAAATAAAGTTACTTGCATGCATAATGAACTTAGCAGATAAGCTGGGCAACAATAAATGGAGTACAGTCTCGATATGAAATTAAAATGAGTTAAAGGAGACATTCCATGATGGGACAAAAATGGTTCGTCACTTACAATTTACAATACAATGATTTAGCCACTGAATGATAAAAGAAAGATGCAGTATTACTTCAAAATAGTATATCACATAAGTTAAAGACTGGTTTCAAGAAAAGAGACCAGGTTCATTTCTTGAATTAACAATGTCTCTTTAAAGTGCTATTTTAGCATTAAAACCCTAACATACCCAACTCTCAAAGTATGCTCACAGGGTAAATACAATAGTTGATAAATAGCTTTTTGTAAAAGCCTCATTCGTTATTGTAGAGTATTAGTTTTTGTAAAAAAAAAAAAAAAAAAATCTATTAGAAATAAATATTTTAAATAGGTTTTGATAGACGCCTGTAAATCATTTATATTGGTAATAAAGCAGGCTGCTCTTTTGTAAAGCCATTTTGTCCTTAGCAAAATGTCATCACTGGGAGAAGCTTAGCTGTAATAATTATACCGTCTAATAAAAAATGTGGAAAGTTTCATAGCAAGCAAAATTTCACTGCATCAGAATGTTTGGTTAATTACGCACATGAAGACCCATTTATTAAAAAAAAACGTTTTCAAAAATGGCTTCAAGGGATTTCTTTGTTAAAAAATGCTTATCCAAATCAGCTCTGTACTGCATGTGCAGATGAACTACAAGACTGGGTGAATGCTAATCAAGCACAGACCTTTTTTGGGTGTATTTCTTAAGCAAAACTTCAAGATAGGTATTGGCTTATAAAATGCACAGACATACCTTCTGGCCAAGGAAAAGACTTTTGGTGGACAAGACTGTGAATCCATCTGCAGGAGTTCCTTCTGTTGTACTATCAGCACTTGCTGATTTGCTGACTTCTCCCTGCTTCTTCTTGCAAAAATATAATTAATTAGTTAACCAGAGGCTGAGAAATATGGTTCAATAATACTGATAATATGACATGCAATACATGCATCCATATTTATTATGCTATAAACAACTAATACAAACAATGGTATTGGAGTCTGTCCTTTAGTCACATATGTGACTGATTAATGTTAATAAAGGAAGCTATACATATGCATCCAGAGGAGAAATGACCTCAATGTTTGCATGTCCACCGAGGTCCCCTCTTGCCTATGAAATCACACAAATTAGAGAATTCACTAGCCTTCTAAAATTTCCCAAAATATTTTTAACAATTTTCTCAAAATGCAAAAGGGCAATGTACCCATTTGCAAGTGGACATTCTTGGCATTCCTAAGAGCCTTCTTCACAGATGAAATCCTGTATCTGTGCATGAAAGTGGTCACTTGCAAATTTCACAGCTGTGTTTTTAGATACCTATTTGAAAATTTGGCTGTTACTGTAAATAACATCAATAATGTATTCCATTATGCTGTATGCCTGACTAGAGGTGTTGTAGGCACCGGCTGAAAAATTCTGTTTTTCAAACCTGGCCCAAGTCATCTTCCATTACCCAGTAAAATTACAGGGTTTATTCCATCCATTTAACTGGATTATTTAACTAGAACAACACAGGTTTGGCCTGCATCAAATTGTTGGATATAAATTAGAACTGTATCATTTTGAAGGGATGTCAATCATGGCAGTGAAACAAGTGCTGTAGCAACTAGCTCAACTGCTGCCAAACTGAGAGGTAGGAATATTTTAATTCAAAATAAATAAATAAAATAATAATAATAATGTCCTTTAGCATAAATATGTATTGCCTCAACAACTTCAACAATACGTCTGTGAATCAAACCTCTACTTGGGACATTAAAGCAAAGCTACTGTTGTGTTATACTCCCCCCAAAAGTATAGGTAACGAAGTGTGCGAGTAAACAAATAAGGTGGTGAAGATGCAGGAGTATATTTGTGTTTCTAGGAAGTGTAACCATAACCAAACATTACACAAATGTTTTGAAAATTAGATTTTCATGGCTCCTATTTCAATTCCCCTGGAGTTTATTATTAGCCAAATATTAGTATAGTAAGCAGTCAATGAAGTTTATTGTGTGGAAGAAAAACAGAACCCCACAACAGACTTCCTGCTTTTGTAATCAAGTAAGAAAAAAAATTCCAGATTTAAGGAAATTATTAGTGCATGGTTATTAGAAGCTCTGCACTCCAAATGCAAACTACTAGGTGTTCTACAAGGAGAGAGAAAATTCAAGAGTTCAAAAAGTAACTGTAAAATCAGGAAAATAATTAGGACCTCAGAATGGAGCGTTCACGACAAAGATATTGTCTTTGTTGAACAGAGAAGGCAACATTTTCAAATGCAGCACATTAAATGCTTGTGAACTTTTGTGCACCCAGAATTTTTCATGTGTAATTTTCCACAATTTTTTTCACACACTAAACCTTGCATGTATGCATATGAATTAGAAAGAAATTCCTAACCTCTATAAATAGAAACTCTAGTGAAAAAGTTCAAAAATGAATTTCCCTATTTTACTACAAGAAATTTATCATGATCTGGATGCCGTCCTCCCCCCCGCCCACACACTTTCTTTTTTCTTCTTCAAATTTTGAAGAAGGAATTAAAGAAGTCTCCAGCTCAAAATTCAGAAGAGTCTCATTACAGCAACCTAAAAATGCGGAATAAAACAAATTTATGGCACTGCATCTGCTGAAGAATCTGTATTTAGGCATAATTATCACGACTTCTCCATGCAGAAAGAGATCTAACTACCTGCTCTGGTAGAATCCTATCTCCACTTCAAAGAGATAACAAAACCCATCTCTGAATTTCAGCAAATTTATTAAATGAGAAGAACCTTATTAAATCTACTTTTTTAAAAAAATGCTTGCCTTTGCAATGTTATTGATAAGGTACCCAATGAAATCAGCAAACTAAAATGTTACACTTTTTCTTTATATTTGCAACTGAAGGAAAAATGATATTGTTCTAATGGGATTTTAGTTTTGATAGAATTATCCAAATACTCTTTTTCTCAGTGCCAAATACTGATACCCCATGCTAAATCCAAGTAAATTTAAATTGCCCCTCTCACCCAGTGGCAGAGCACAGACACCTGTGCAACCACTGCACAGCTGCCACTATAGCTGCTATATGAGATTTTTTGATTTGTTTAGTTCATTAATGGGCTAGCCACAATCCTGCCATGCCACAGCTACAATCTCCACCTCCTCAGGCCTATATTCACAGCAGATGTGCCAGTTTGACTGACTTTCATGCTTTGAGACACTTTTGGGAGAGGGCTGTTATTTAACCTTTGGTAATTGTTTATGTTACTATTGAAACTGCTACCCCTGATCACACCCTGAACTGGAAAATATCCTAAAGGATATTTACTATATAGGGCTATACTGTGTGTGTATTTTTATTTATATATATATATCTATATAGATAGAGAGAGAGAGAGAGAGAGAGAGAGAGAGAGAGAGAGAGAGAGCGCCTGCCTATATATACACACACATATATATATATACACACACACACACACATATATATAGAGCCTATATATACACATATATAGTCTCTCTCTCTCTCTCTCTCTATATATATATACACACACACACACACACACACACACACACACCCACACACACACCCACCCACCCCCTCTAGTCTCTCTGATTCTCCAGTTTTTAGCAGCTCCTGCATTGCACGTTTCGGATTTGATATATAGAGATTACTCTACCTTGGACTTCCTTGATCCTTTCTTGCCTCCTGCTTTCTTTGATACAGTTTTCTTCTGTGACGGGGATTTCACCTTCTTAGCTGGGGGTGGAGTGATGATGGCTTCCAGTTTTCCTTTAGACCCCCGCTTCTTTGCAAGCAGCTCTGGGTGAATATTTGGTAATACACCACCACTGGCTATGGTGACACCTTTCAATAGCTAAATGCAAATAAAGTAGCAAATAATGAATTCTAGCATTTATACAGTGATAAAGAGCAAGCAGTGTTTATTACTATGCACTGTATTCTGTGTGGTCTATTCCTAATTATGTCTTTATTTATCTCAATAAATATCTCTGAAGTAAAGAAACCCTTTCCAGACAACATGAATTTAAACGGAACAATTTAGTCAGAAAATGCACAGATTCTTGCATGTTGCTATGCATCCCGGATGTCTTTTGTGCTCACACACGATTAATTTTTCATCTATGCTGTCAAATGTGTGCAATGAAGACTAAATTATTCAGCTATAGATTAGAGAGAAAATAGGGTAGTCATATCTGTGGACTCAGGAGCTTTGCAGGGCAGTGCGTGTTCGAAAGGGAGCACCCTAAGCTTCACATTGCAGGGAGTGCCGGGGGGGTGCGGGGGGGAGGGGAGAGAGAGAGGCAGGCGTGCGTATGGAGCCTTAAACTCTGCATTTCCCTGAATCTTTAAAAACTAAAGAAATTAACAGACAAGAAACTTCAAGTGAAGGGTAACGTGTATGTATACATTTATAACACGTGTATGTATATAACGTATATATATATCCAGAAATGTTACCGTTATAAAGAATCTAAATCTTAAAAAACATGGAAATAGAACAATTAAGAAAAGGTAGATTGGGGTTCTCAAACTTCATTGCACCGTGACCCCCTTCTGACAAAGTTACTACATCACCTGGGAGGGTGGAGGGGGCTGCAGCCTATGCCCCACCTCCCTGGGTGGGGTGGAGCTTGGGTTTCAGCCCCAGGTTCCAGCAAGACTAATGCTGGCCTGAGGGGCCCCCAGGGCCGCCCAGAGGATTCAGGGGGCCTGGGGCAAAGCAATTTTGGGGGCCCCTTACATAAAAAAAGGTTGCAATACTGCAGAATACTATATTTTCGTGGGGGACCCTGTGGGGCCTGGGGCAAATTGCCCCACTTGCCCCCCGCCCGGGCAGCCCTGGGGGCCCCATTAAAATGGGTCATAACCCACTTTGGGGTCCTGACCCACAGTTTGAGAACCACTGAGGTAGATAAATATTCAAATACACTCAGAGTCCATGCATGCTATTAACTAAAAGTACATGGGAAATATATCCAGTTGCATATTCCAAAGACAACCTTAACTCCACTCTCCAATTAGTGCCCTGGACCAGACCAGCATCAAGATTTCTCCTGAATTAGAGAGGGTGCAAAAAGTGACTTAAAGCCCCTGTTGCATTCCCCATTTTGATCTGCACTGAGTGCTCCTTGATTGCAGCTCAGGATCTATAAGGTAAGGCCCCTGACCCACAAAAGGAATGATTTGGGGATTTCTAGGGAGAATGGCTGGAGTAGATTGTTTTTTCAGCTAGTGAAACACTGGACTGCAGCAGAGAATTTTTCTTATTATGCGTTTGTACAGGACTTAACACAATGGACTGTGATCCCGGTTAGTGCTTCTGGGTGATGTATTCCAATGCAAATAAATGATAAATAATAAATACTAGTTACGTCTGAATTTATTTGACTATCTTGTAAATTGCAATGGAGAATCTCAAAAAATCCAGCCCTTTTACTCCTGAAGTCTGGCCCCAATGGGTTAAGAAAGTTTTAGGACAAAAAAGAAAGATCTACATAACCAGAATACATACAGGAATATTAACTCAAAGGAATTGACAGACTCAGTTTCCTAGGAGGCTTTACCTCGGTGTCTCAGAGGAGGCAACTGTTGTATCTCCTATGCATTGCACATTTTATTCCCTGAAACATAATTAAGCGGAGTACTTTAAATAGTTACATAGTGAAAGAATGAACTGCTTCCCAGTGGCCTGCTCAAGAAGCAGAGGTCTTGAATTACAATTCTGTAATACGGAAGGATAATGTAAGAAACCCTAAAGGAAATCCTGGCCCTCACATGATGGAGACTTTTCTTACCTGATTTAATTCTTCATCATTTGCTACAGCCAACAGGATGTGTCTAGGAGTGACTCGACCCTTCTTGTTGTCCCTCGCTGCATTTCCAGCCAATTCAAGAATTTCCGCTGGGGGGAAATAAACCCTTCTTAATTAAAATATGATAGTTAAAATTCAGTGGGTGTTTGGTGAACAGGGCTATAAGATGTCAATTCTCAAACAGTCAAACAAATAAGTTGGTCCAATAAAAGATATTACCTGACCCATCTTATCTCTCTAATATCCTGGGACAAACATGGCCACAACAACACTGTATTAAAGCACTATGTAGTACACCGCTACCTCGATATAACGTGACCCGATATAACACGAATTTGGATATAACGCGGTAAAGCAGTGCTCCAGGGGGGTGGGGCTGCGCACTCTGGCGGATCAAAGCAAGTTCAATATAACGCGGTCTCACCTATAACGCGGTAAGATTTTTTGGCTCCCGAGGACAGCGTTATATCGAGGTAGAGGTGTACTTTTTGAGAACTATTTGCCTCACTTGGTCAGGGAACACAACATAAATGGTAGAGGATGGACTCTAATCTTGGAGCGGAGGCACAGCACTGGAAGTTTCACAAAATTCATTAGTGCACTTACAGATCTGTGAAGATGTAGCAATGCACGCAGTACATTTGAGATTAGTGCAACTCAAAGGGCTGGATTCAGATCTTTTCTTAATTTTACACTAGTGTAACTCCACTGAATGCAATGGAGTTTTTCCTAATTTGCACCAATGTCAGAGAGAGCAGGCCCAACTTGTTTTAAACTGTGCTAAAATACGGTCTCATGAGAGATTGAGCGCAACAGTTCTCACTGTCTCTTTTTATATTTATGCCAGTGAAGATTAAATGCCTGTTTGAAGTCCTACTATCTAAACTATAGTTATGTTTCATGTCCTCCTAAATCAGAAACCTTGATTCTTGACTGTTTGTTGAGTTCCCGGAACTAACTTTTTGTACATTTTCTAGGATTTTGTTATTGCCAGACTTCAAAGTACTGGGTGCACGTAAAACTAGAACTTTTTGCTGCATTCAGCACTAGCCTGGGTGATGGCTTTTGTTCCTCCTACATTTTTTTCATACTTGAATGAGATGTTTATTCTGTGTTTCTCATTTGTAGTGCCATTAGGCAGGCAGGCAGACATTTAAGTTAGGTTATAGGCAGGCAGGCAAAAATGCAAAACCTCTTTGCTGTGGCAGTGACTTAATGATTTTTGGCTCTTCAAGGAAAGGTTTTCCTCCAAGAGGAGAGGTAATTGACACGTCAAATTTGTTCACTCCTAGTAGATTATCTCTTTAGAAGAGATTTCCAATCATGTCAAATTGTACTTAGCTACTGCATGTATGATGGTTTCTTGATTGGAATTAGGGGGGATTAACTTGTTTCCGTGTAACTGTCTACAACATGAAAGGCCAGTGCTTTATCCACTAACTTACCTATCTTCAGCTCAAAAAGCCTCAAGCAAAAAATGTGAGGGAACCAGAAGTAATTAAAATAGAGAGTATGGGGCACAAATACAGAAGTTACAGCAACATGCTCATGTTTATCTGGCTCCGCATTCAAATACCATTGCTAGCTCTCACTTTTAGATTGTCTGTACAGAGGGAGACGAAAGACACTGTTTGTCTACTGCTTTTGGATCATTGGTTTTGCAAACCTGTGAGTGGTAATATTTGAAGAGGAGAAATTAAAGGAAAATGTCTTTTTTCAGTCTACCACACACAATTATATCAAAGAATACTGAGCATCAGGGCTACTGTATCTGACTCTTTCCTTGAACAACCAAGATGGATAAAAATCAATTATTTAAGTAAAATAAAGTCAAACCACTGAACTGGTGGAAGTCACTAGCTAAGCACCTGGAACCAGTGTTTGTTGAAGTGCTAAACCTGTTTTTGACAGCAGTAGCCTCTTCTGCAGTATAGAGAGAATATTTTCTTCATTTTAGTTTATTCACTTAGCTTGATTCAGTGACTAGTTCATTCAAAGTTAAGAAATCAATTGGGAGTTGAAAAAGCAGGAAGGTTGTTTTCCCCTTCCAAGCTATAAATAAAAAATACGTGTAAGAGAATGACACCTACTAGCTCTAAAATCTTGAAGAACGTGGTGACCAGAAATAACTAGTTCAATTCATGAAGTACAGATAATACTTCCTTTGTTTAATAATTCAGTTAGTTTAAAAACACAAAACATTTTTTCATAAACTTTGATAATTTTTTCTCATGTATACAGCGTTTTAAGGGAGATTTATTTAATAAAAAAAATTAAAATGCTGTTTTTGTGTATTTTAATTTAATGTGAATTTCCATCCACAGAGCTGGACACAAATCACAAGTAAAAAAATTAGTCATCACCTGGTAAAAAAATAATGCATCATTCACCATTTTCTAACATAATAAGAAATGTAAAAATTAAGATTCTGAATAAAGGTAAGTTAAGATATACATTTGCTTAAACAAATGTATATAAATATAGTGTATCCTCCTGGTTAGCAAAAAGAAGCACCAAATTTAGTATAAAGGCTATATTTAGTTGCAAACAACAAGTTTTTATGGTCTCCAAATAATGAGAATCAACCTTTCTTTAGGAAAATTACTAAAACGTACAAATGCAAAATAAAATTAAAACAGGTGACTGAAATCATTCCACCCTGCTAACAAATGAACTGAATACACAATGAAAGCTGAAGCATAAACTTGCTTTAATGGACAAGTGGAAGAGAATAAAGACAGTATCCTGGAAATGAATAAAAGATGATTTAAAAAAATATATCAAAGCTCACATCAGATCACTTTCCTCTAACACTGTAAATCTTGAGAAAGCAATGCTAAATAGCCACAGTCCATGACTTTATATTATACTGATTTTAATATGACTCCCCAGCTACTTTTAATCACGACTCCCATAAAAAGCCAGTTATGACACCTATTGGAAAACTCATCGCCGCTTCTGCCTGTATTACAGTTCAGTTTCATCAAGGACTTCAGCAAGCTTTCAATATCCTCATGTTCTTAAAGGGTAGATGACTTGAGTGTGGCACAGAGAAAGAACATTCATGTCCTTGGTCTTGGTCTTTCAATATGAATTAATGTATTTCATACAAACAACAAATCAGTTTAAAAAAAAAAATCAGAACTAGTAGGATATGGCACCTCCCAAACCTCCATAGAGCAGACTAAAGCCTGCATAATCCTCTTGTCATTCACTCACCATGAGCCAAAGTTCAGACATACAATGCTTAGCTGCATCAATACAGAATTCAAACATCTATTGTGATATTGGAAATGTGTTAAATTCCTAGGGATAGATTCTGCTCTAAGTAACACCTCGTGCATCCCCACTGATTTTGGTAGGACTGCACCACTGGAATAAAGAACTGAAACACCTCAATCCAGGCATTGTGATCCTTATGTGTGAGGGTTTAGTGCTGGCTGAAAGGTAAGGGGGGGAATTGGCTATAACACAGTGTGCTACTTTTTGTTTGCTCTCCCTTCCTCTCCTCCCCCCCAAATCTCTTTACGACATCAGCCACTGCTAACACTTGTGCCATGTTATTCTCTGCATCTGATCAGCATAACTATGTAGACAGGTCATTTTGTAACGAAAGAGCCTAAGAAAGTGTTATGCCTGTAAAGCATGGAGGAATGTTTTATTTGTTCCTCATAAAACTAAAATGTCTGCCTTCTACAGTGGAGAACTGTTCTTGTAAGTGCTAAGCTCTCTTCCTTGGACAGGAAACTCATTTGAAATTACAGTTTTCTAATGGTCCTTTAGGGAAGTTGAGGTAACTCACTTCCTTTTCAGGCACAGAAGGCAAGGAGAAAGCTTTGCTTTGGAGCAGAGGGCCGGGGGAGGGGGGAGGGAAGTGGGGATCTTTTCTTTTTGCTTCTCCCTACTCGTCTGCCATCACTCCAACAAGAATCCAACAAGCTACAAGTGCACTGAAATGACCCACAGCACAGCAAAAGTAAGCTGCAAACACATGTTCCTTCTCAAGCACTGATGCCCTCTCTGCCCTCCCCTCCCACATTGAATCTGAGCATTATCAATATTATAAATGTAACCAGCACAGGCAACAGAACCCATCTAGTAAAGATAGTAACTGAAGCCAGATCCAAATCAACCCTCCAGATCAACACCTCCTCCAAACCTTAGGGGTCAAGAAGGTTCAAAATCTTTCACCCTAATAATTTGGCCAGAGTCATTCTCCTCTAACATCAGTTTTACACCAATTGTAAGTTGCAAGATTTCAACGTTTTCCACGATTTTAAGTGAAATGAAAATCTCTCCATAGGAAAATTACACAAATCTCTGAACTCTGGGGTGGGAGTTAACTATCCAGTTTGCATCTGAACTTTTAGGTCGGGCCCATCTCACATAGTAACCTGGGGATAGTGCACTTTTGTCAGTTACAAAATTTGAGTAATTAAAGAGATTTATTCCACTATCATGGAATCTACTGTAGTGCTTTATCATTCCTTGAACAAAAAAATTTGACCCAGAAGGTGTGATTTTTAAAACTAAATGAAGTTGTTAAATAAGGACTTGTTAAACTGAGGTTAGTTTTTTTTTTTTTTTTTTATAATTTTCAGCAAAACGACCCTTTTTCTGCAGTACTTTAAATGCTCACATCTTTTCCAAGTCCAAGTGCAATACAAAAAACCAATTAAACAAGAGAATGCTTTGAGTCCTTGCGGTACCTCAAGTACTGTGCAATGTAACAAAATTATTGTGCAGTTATATTGGGTTCTTCTCTCATACTGCTTACCAAAATATTAGCACAGTAAGTAAAAATAAAATAAAATAAAATAAAAGCATTAATAAGACTAAATCAATGGATTTTTTTGTTAACATAAATCTTTTTAATTCCAAGATTGAAAGAAAGAAACACCAGCTCTTTCAGTTCGTCTTCCGAAAGAGAAAGTATCCGACAGGAGAGGACAAGATTATACAGTGAGTTGCTGCACTCAGCATCAGCGGTGTTTGTTATAGCATTTATGTATCTGAAAGCTAATGATGTTTTCAAATTCGGAAGACGGTCGGCTGTTGATGACCAAAACATGGCGATAACAGTTTCCTGTGACTTCAGAGTTCTCTGGATCATGTCGGGTGCCACCTTCCCGGTACACAAAGCAAACTCCTCTGCTGAAATGTCACTGAAGCCAGGAATTGAGGTGTAATCCTTCTTCACATGAGATATTACAAGAACTCTTCTGGGGTTGAAAATCCTTATTCATTTTAGGAACTTAATTAAGGGTTGCCCACTCTCAGTATCACGGATGTACTTCTTCAGCTTTTCAGCTGAATTGTCAACAGACGAATAAAACAGGAGTACCAACTAGCTACTTTGATTAGTTGTTATTGTTAACATCTTCAGTCCTGAGAAACTTTTGAATGGTTTCTTCCAAAAACTGAGTGTCTCTCTCAAGGAAAAACAGCAGTTCGTCCATTTTCTGAAAAGCAAAGAGAGTGCACAGTCTCTGGCTTTCAAATATAGCCATTAGGTCAACGATTGGCTTGACATTTCATTGATAAAACACAATCTTCAGCATTAAACATTGGGTTTCATCTGACAGCACTCTTTCAAGTTCCTGCAATGAATATGGTGCCAAGTTGTCATACACCTCCATTTCTTCTTTAACAAAGCTGTGCTGATATTGAAAGTGCTTTTCTTGGTACTGAATAGTAGTAAACCAGCTGTTCCATCTAGTTGCTACTGGGTCTGGTGCCATTGTTATACTGGGAACTTTCTGCATGAGGTAATTTAAGTACCTCATTTTCCTGTCTCCTGCCACATAGAACATTTGTGAGAAAGCTTTTACCAGGGTGCTGACATCCTCAAATGGCTTACAAAAAACTGTCCCCCACCAGATTGATTATGTGAGCAAAGCATGTTACATGGATGCTACCGGGAAACAATCCAGACAGTACCGTTTTGTAAGCTTTCTTCATGTATGCGGCATATCCGTGTCAAACACAACCACATACAATTTCGTGACTTTGCACAGTTTTGAATGACTCCTTGAGACACAGTGCTGTGATTTGTTTTCTGCAAGAAGTGCATGTCAGCAAGATAGGAAGACCCCTTCCCAGTACTGGCTTTCACCATTGGTGTGAATAAAATGTTAAGTACATAGCAGCCCTCGTCATCAGTCATTTCACTGAATACAACTGACACGTAGTTATCCTTCACTTTGTCCTTAAGTTTATTTCTCTCAGTGTTGTAGACATCTGTAACATTTGCCTCTTGAAGCTGGTAACATCCTGGAATTGCACCACCATTCTTCACTCAAGTGTTTAGAAATTGGAATATGGAAGGATGGTCTGCTTTAGATAACAGTATGTTTGCAGCAGCTCATGTTAAGATACAGTCACGGACAATATCTAAGCGCTCATGTTGTGCTATTGTGGTTGTGTTGAAACATGTTGAAAGTGTATGCTGCATTTTTTGTGATTCTCCATGCAATGCAGCTTTTCTATTTAAAAGCTTCTGTGACTGGATGAGTTGGTCTGAATTGTCGATTTCCTCTGATGGTCCAGAACAACATTGCATGTTTTGCAAAAGACTTTTCTTCCATCTTCCAATACCTGTCCAGGAAAATCTTTTACTCTCTCTTTTGCGGGTATATTTGCAATATGGGATCTTTGTCATGGCATTTTCTGGCAAAAAATCGGTCAATGCTCCCTTGACTCTCAGTGTGATCCCACATTTTTCATAGTCTTTGTCTGCTAAGGAATATTATGTAATATTATGTGACAATGCATGGTCAGACGTTTTATGCGTGAAATTACACGCACATACTTGCGTAATTCCCTGAGGTCTACCCACTGCACTTCAGACTACATACAGCCCTGCTTGAATTGCTGCTACCTTGGGACTAGGCGATTAGCAACCAAAGTAGGACATTTCCCAACAGACATGCTGGGGTAAAGCCCTGCTCTTTCAGAAAGTGCCACTAGATGTTTAGCAACACACTTTTAAAATAAAAGATGTAAAAATACTGCACAGCTATGATTACACACACAAATTGGGTATTTGTGCATACAAATGAGCATTTTTAGATGCCTACCTGGCTATTTGCACATACAAAAAATGGTTACTAACCTTCTGTAACTGTTGTTCTTCAAGATGTGTTGCACATGTCCATGGCGCATGGTAAATGCATGTGCAAATCTAAGCATGCAATTGCACAGGTAGAGATGGGCCTCCTCTTTCTGAACATCTAGCACTTAGTGTCCATGCAAAAGAGGCATGTCCTTAGTTTTTAAGGCTTTTCTGAAAGATCCACACACAAACTGCAGGAAACTCAATTTATATACCTCACAAGCCTTAAAAGCTGAGTCGACCCTGCTGGCTCAGTTTCACACCTCGTATTTCAAAGAGTCTAGGTCTTTCCAACCTGATGCTCAGCCTACTAAGCTATCCACTAGCATATATCCATTTTTAAAAAAATACAGTCATTCTGAACAGTGCCATAGGCAGAATTTATGGGGAAGGCTAGAAAGGAGTCTAACATTTTCAACAAGTTCCTTCTTTTCCCCATAGATTTCAATGGGACAAAGGACCAAATATGTTCTGCATCCCCAGATTTCAGTGCAATCAAGGCAGTCATTTACAGTGTGTTGATTAATAGGTAGTGTTCATCCTGCACAGTTTCCAGACCTGCTAATGGCGGGTACATGAATACTGTCAGAGAGGTGGGACTCCCTTAAAAGGCAGCATATCAACATAGAGAAATCAAAGAGGGCCCCAATCTCTGAATAGGCAAGGCATAGAAACAGAGATTGACCCAACTGGAAGAACAACATAATTTTAGAGCAGTTTTCAAAAGCGAGGGTAAGTAAACAGGATTGAGGCTTTCGCTAGATGTGCAACACCTTTATTCTAGTCATTTATTTACTCAAGCATTTTGTTTCCAGATGGATAGTTACTATAGCAACCCTTATGTAAAGAGCCATAGGATGCTGTACATCTGAGATACACCTTCTAAAAGAATCGCATATCAAAATATTTATTTTGGAAAAAAAGGTTTCAGTAAGGAACACACAAGTATCAGGAGGTGTTTAATATTTAAGGGACTGGTTCTGCAACCCTTACGCAAGCTTAGGAAAGCTTTCTTATCCAGAGTCCCTCTGAAAATCAAAAGCTAATCAACATAAGGGTTAAAAAATAGAACTCTAGAACAGCGGTTTTCAACCACGGGTCTGGGAGCAGGTTTCGGGGATCTGCCAAAATAAACCAGAGAGGGGCCAGCATTAGACTCTCTGGAGCCCAGTACAAAAAGCTGAAGCCCGAGCCCCACCACCTGGGGCCGAAGCCTGAGCAAATTAGCTTTGCGGGGCCCCATGTGGCAGGAGGCCCTGGGCAACTGCCCTGCTTGCTAGCCCCCAACGCCAGCCCTGGCTTTTAATCTACTGGATATGCACAAAAAATTGTGGGCTGTGGAATTTTTATAGCGTGTTGGGGGGAAAGAGTCTCAAAGAAAAAGGTTGAGACACCTAGTCTAGCAGTCCCCCCCTACCCCCCGTTTTAAAAAAAATATGAGTTATTGTAGTTGCAGATTTAAAAACAACATTGTTCCAGTAAAAGAATGTCTGAGATAGGTGTATTGTTGGGGAAGAAAAGTGTAATGCAAGACACCAGTTTGGATGTCATGTGACTCTGTTTTTAATGGTTGGTTATGAAACAAAAAAGTGGAGTGCCTTTGGAGATAAGTTGTAATGTGAACATGTTGGTTTGTTTGATTTATATTTATATTTTGTCCATTAAGATTTTTAAAATAATTGGAAGAAAGTGGAGTCTTGCAAGTTACAAAGATTTCTCGTAAATACAATCCAGCTAAGATGCTGTGTCCATGACTATCTGTATCATTTGTATCAACTGAAAAAAATTCCCTTATAAATTTAGAACTGGGCAAACGGATTTGGGTAACAAAAACTGGTCTGAGCCTGTTCCTAAAACCTGAACTAATTTTTTGGGCTACTGAGGTTTTTAAAAGTTCAGTTAAAAAAAAAAGTTTTAAGAGAAAACAAAAGGCACCTCTGCACATAAGTCAGAGATAAGACCACAGGAAAAGCTGCTCTCAGCATTTCCTACTGAACCACAACCAAGTTGTATTAGAAATCTTCACAGAAAGCGTATTCTAGGGTGATTTTCAGAGTGAATTTTCATCCTAGAGGATTGGGATGAGCCTCTGAAGACTCACTGAAACTCAGCATTGCTCACCTCTTGGGCATTTCACAAAATTCTCTCTTGAAATAGTTTCATTTGTGTGTTCCACAAACCAGTTGTGTGCCTTATACACTTTTCTTCACTATGGTGTTTCACTGTTCTGCCGTGGTCTAAAGAATTTAGGAACAAGCACTGAACTTTTTGAGGTTAAAATAAAACAAGTCACTGAAGTCCTAAATGAAGCACACACAGTAGCAACGTTTGACCTGGATGAAAACCCATTTGATTCCATTCCCCTCCCTCTGGATAGTGGGTGGTTTCTATATTTTCATCTTCAACAAAAAATATTATTTCTCCTTATTGAATGTGAGTCTTTTAAAGTCTTTTCTGGTCTAAATGACAAAACCTTTCCATTTGGCTGGCTTTCAGGGTTCTAGCCTTGCTTTCCGAATGCGAATATGGCTGACAGGCCTGCTCTCCAAGTTCCTTGGATGAATGATTTTTCCTTTTGTTTGGTTTAAAATGATTTCTGCTGTATGGAAGCCTTTTGTCCACCTTCTCTTCAGGGAGATGAAATCATAGCTTTGCAAATTCAGCTTGTAACAGCTAACAGGTGACATGTTGAGACAAAGCCAATTTTTGAATAAAGGACTTCCAACGAAAAGAAGTCAGAGCCTTTTGAAAATTGTTTGAAGCTTCTCTTCTAACCAAAGGAAAATTAAAAACAACACTGAGAAATCAAAGAAAAGTGAATGTTGGTGTAATCCCATTGAGAAAACATGTCTTTGCTACAAAGCCAAGTACATGACAAGGAATCTGTTTATTGTATTTCTGTAAATTAATCCTTCCATCAGCATTTTACTGAGTTCAGAATTGTTTTACATGGTTCCAGAAGGTTTTACCCCAATCAACCCCAATCAAGTATGATTGTTAAGAGTTTCCTGAATTCTTTCCCCTACATATTCCATTCAATCCCCCATGGAACCTCTAGTCTTAACAGCAACGGTAGAATCATTTAATAACTCCCCCCCCTCACCCCCACCCCACATTCCTATACAATTCTCAGCCTTGACTCAAAGTCAGAGAAATCTGATGTAGTGAAAATCTATTAAAGGGATTTTTTTTTTTTTTAAACTCTGTGCAAGCCTTGGTGTTCACCCACTAACCTCAACCCTCAACAAGGCAATCATAGTCTTAGGAACGTGATAAAAAACCTTCATGCACTGGCATCTGGGCTATATCAAAACTGGACCCTATTGAGCAAAAACTGTTAACTCTGTCAAGTTATTGTAAGTTTTGTGAGGCAGATAACAGACTGATGTTTACATAAAATACAAGCTGAGGCCACAAAAGCCACTTCCACTTAAACCGTTCTGATCTGACTCAAACTTCTGTTCAGCTCTTTTCTCCTTTCTACACTCTTAAGCTATCCATTATTCTTTGTAAGCATCAATATCATTCAACTGTCGGGCTTTTTAAAGTTCCAGGTTAATCACTTAAAAAGGTACAAGTAGTTCAGCTTTTAGGGCACTCTGACAGCGAATTCAAGCTTAAATGCAAATTGATATGCAATGTTCAGATCCTGCCTACAGAACAGTTCCTTTCCCTCAACTTGGCATATTCCTATTTAACTCAAACTAAAAAAAAATTTTTTTTGCAGTGGTGTTTCCTCTCCCTAGTAGTTTACACTTACTCTTAACAGTTTACATATGTTTAAAAAAATGTATTCAAACATGATTAACCTAACTGCTGCCAGACGTTACTTGATCGAGTACAGCAGTATGTTTTGGCCTAGCTGGTTCAGAGTACAGAAGACTACTAATGTCTTAAGACTTGGTCTTGGTTTAGCCTTTGACCTTTGCAGGCATATGTAATAAACCTGCATTTACACACACACACACACACACACACACACACACACACACACACACACA
>NW_020664980.1:9029621-9055417 GCF_002925995.2 Terrapene triunguis
CACACACACACACACACACACACACACACACACACACACACACACACGTAGATGCCAATCATCCATTGAAGCCCTAAGTTTGGGGAAACAGCGAATGCCAGTGGCATTAGTAATGAAAGAAAAGCAGATGACCTCATACTGAATGTCTGGTTTTTGGCTCAACTTATGTCAAAGGGAGAGTTTCCGTATTCTGTGTTTGAGCAGAAAGAGAGGATGCATGGAATGTGTGTGTGTACGGAGGGTGTGCGTATCTGTGCTGAGATAACGTGTAAGCATGCTAGGCATAGTAAGGTCATAAGTCAACCCTCAAGACTTCACTAACCTAACAGAGTTCTTACAGCTATAAAGTCAAGATTTATCTAGCCAAGTCTAATAATACTTTTACTGCTTTGCTCTCCGAGTTTCATACCATTCTCCACACCATAGTATCTGCTTCACTTCAGTTAGCCACTGCCTCTAAGATTAAAAAGAAACTAGATCTAATGATTGAGAATATTTTGATTTTTAATAATAAAAAAGTGATTTTATCCCATCTTCCTTTCCATGCCTCAAATCTTTTCTGTATCAAAAGATACTCTTCTTGGAGGCCATAATAAGCACACATTTTTGCACTCAGTACATCTTTGTATGCTATTCTGAAAGTGAATGTTAATGTGGTTATACAGTATTGTTTTGTCCTGCTCATCTCATACAATCAGTGCAGTGGTGACGATGTAGCATATTTAAGCCATCACTGCCACGATTGGTCTCTCTCTCCATTTGAGAGAAGTTGCAAACTTTCACATTTTACTACTTTGGGTGTTCTTCTGGTGGTACATCACCTTGATTTCTTTTCTTCTAAATGAAGCTGGTGCTCATGGTAAGCAAGTGCTGGATTGATAGGCCCAGAGACTGGAGTCTTCTGACTAAACTCAGGGGACTAGTCAGCTCTTAGTGTGGAGGGAGTAAAGCCCAGGGTCACTGGAGCTCAAAGGGGCTTGGACAACATTGTTGGAGAAGGAAAATGATTAGAAGAAGTTTTTCCAAGACCAGAATCCTAGATCTGAAAACTTTGAGAAAGTTTGGCTAGAAACCCAGATACAAACTGTGCAACTGTCCTCTTTCTCTATGATGTGACCAAAAGTCCAAGTTTGAACATCTCAAACTTTGATGGAGGATTCAGAAATTGAACCAACATTCTGACCTGAACCTCAAAGTTAGGGCCTCTCATCATGATGATGATCTGGATCCCCAACCATTGAACAAGGCACTCTCAAATTTTGTGTAAATTCACAACCAGATTCCAACTTTGCAGATCAAATCCATCTGCCATTAAAAAGTTTTCATGATCACAGACCTTCAAGAAAGTGGAGGAGATGCAGCAATAGGTTTGGGAGCCTTCACAATGTGGGCCAGCGAAGAACTTCATCTGCACAAAAGTACAGGCAACTCTTCCACACACAAAAATTAAATATGCTTGCTTCTCTAACAGGTTTTGGACTTTACTGATTCAGAAATACTTTTATTTCACTTGACTTCTTCAAAATACTTTATCAACATTAACAATTAATACTAACAAGACCTTTGTGAGTATTACCCCTATTTTAAAAGATGGGGAAGCTGGGGTTACTGTAACATCTTCATTCAATGTGTGCCATAAGAGAGATTAAAACTCGGATGTTCTAGTCTTGTGTTCAGATCACATTTCTCTCTAGCAGCCTAATGTGGGGTTCAAGATCACAAATTAAAATATGTTGCCTGGACAGAGTTTAAATATTGACTCATTCAGAGCAAATTCATTTGGGAAAGTGACATGCTGACTTAAAAGAAGTTGTATTTGCATAAACTGTCATTCTGATGTCAAATTTAACTTGTGAAGAGGAGCTGTCTAGCCATCAGCTGAAGTGTGTACACACCTTTGCATAATCCCATATGTGTATACTAAATGAGATTCAGAAAAAGAGTTTGTCCTCTCAGTCACAAGTCAAAGCCTGCATGTGGCTTAGCCCTGAGCACTGCCCTCCAAAGGCAGGAGGTGTAGAATAAAGGAAACGTTTACATAGTTCACAACAATGGATGGCCTCCTTCTTCCCACTCCTCTGTCCTGGGATGTCAGTCCCAAATGGGGAGGAGGTGAAAAGAGGCACCACAAACTGTACGAAGAGATGGTTTTTGATTTCTCTCAATAGTAAGAGATACCCTTTTTCCAAGATCAGGCAGGGTTTTAGAACAGAAAAAAAGAATGTATAGCAAAATATACCACAGTTTTCATTTTATGTTGAAGTTTTATGGGGGGGGGGGGAGGAGGGAAGAGAAGGTAAGTAATAAATGTGATACTACCACTAAAATAAATAAATATCAACTTCTGCTGCTGTCAATATCAAGATTTATAGACTCAAAGAGGTAAATATTAACCAAGGCTAATATTTATGAAGGGAGGAAATAAATCACAATGATTGAAATCAGAAGGCAGCCAACCATATGTATTGTCCCATACACTGTTCCAAAAAGATAAATCAAAATCTGGTTTGTGATGGGTAAGTTTATACTTTGAACCATAGCTTTGTTTACTAGCATTTTCCATTGTGTACTATGAAGGTTTAGTACATGAAACCGTTTTGTTTTCATTATTTTACTTAACAGTCCAAACTACACACTGTTCTGGGAAGCTGAAATTAACTATTCCTGTGTGTTAAGTTAAGCATGTGCACAAGTATTTACAGGATTGGCGCCAAAGTGAGCATAGCTTATAGGAGAAAGGAAATGCTTCATTTATAGAGGTCGGAAGCACTCTGATTCATGCATTTATAGGGCTGGAAGGGAAGACTGTTAAACATTTAATTGATAACATTACAAAGTTTTAAAGCTAAACAGGCACATTTTACAAGTATAAAGCTTTCTAAAGTAACTGTGACAGTCTCACCTCTGCTATGGAGGATGGCACAGAACCAACACAGAAAGTGGAATGTTACAAAGAAGCTTTGCCACTACAGTTCTTTAGCGAGCCCATGGCTGGCACTGGGACAACTCAGTGTAAGAGAGACACCATCAACTTAAAAAAACACATCTGTCTGTGAAGGTTTACAAAGGACAGCTAAGGTTACTAGAGCTTAAGGGAGGAAGATGGCAACCATCATCCAATCCTCTGTTAAGTGCTTCAGCATGACCAATGTCACCAACGTGGTATCTGACTGCTGATCAGTGGCCTCGTGGCCTAAAGAGCAACCATCTCAAACAAAATGGCCCTTTTTAGGGCAAACATCAAAAAAGGACATCAACCTTTAATGGTGCTTTTCTAGTTGCAATACAAAAAAGAACTCAAAGAAGCTAGAGGAACGCATTTTTCTTTTTCAGTTTGTTCGCACTGTGCATTAGACATCACTTTGTGTATGATTAGCGACACTGTTTCCCCTGAATTCTCAGTTTTTCCCATTCTGAAGGAAGCACGCGGACCCTAGAAGTCTCTTAAGTTGATCATGCTTAAGTCTAGCCTTGGAGTGCATGGCTTATGCCAGAATCAATCAGATCACAGCAGAGCCAAAAATGGGATCATTTCTTAAAAGTTGCCTGTTTGAATGGAAGAAAATGTATCATGCTAGAGATGAAAATGTTTTAACTGTTTCAAAAGAACAGTCAATGGATAATTTTACCCCTCAGGTGCTACAATTAACAATAACCCGTAGAAAACTTGGAACTCCAATCTGCTTCTAACCTGCTGATTTTTTTTATTTATTGTGGAATGCTAGGCTACCCACTTTCTCTCCCCACCCCCAGAAAAAAGTTCACTGGGGCATGTGCTTTGAAAAATAAAATATATTTAAGTTGTATTCCTATTTTTTGAGCCTGCGTAGTTTTTGAGCAGCAAGCAGAACACAAGAGGTGAACAGCAGTTCAAGTTAATGAATTTGGACATCATACAAAGTGTTCATTTGGGGCGAGCAGTTAAATGTATTGGACTTGAACACGACTTATTTTTCAGCCAGTCAATGGCTTGGAATAGTTTTCCACATCTAAAATGAATCAAGAAGACACAGCAGGCAACTGACTTGGAGTACCTGAAACTCCATTGAGAAATTCTACTGATGTCATAACCATGAGAACAGAGCTCAAGTCACCAGAACCCCAGAGATGGAATTTTAGCTCTGGAATTCAGAAGGTACTTGTTTTATATTTTAACAAAATACATGGACAGATAATAAAATCCAGTCAAGAAAAAAAAAATGGAAAAAACAGACATTTCAAGTTCTCTCCTACCTGACTTCGGTAAGTGCAGAACAAACATAAATCAAAAGGTCTGATTTTTTTTCTGTATTCCTGTTCTCCTGCTGTTTTATACACTTCTCCCTCTCTTCATATGCTGTGACATTTTGGCAACTGAAATTTGTTTTCTGTGTAGAGGAGCCAGTTAACAAAAAAAATCACCTAGGACTGTTTCTTGCTGCCTTTAAAGCATGCACGGGAGATTTCTGTTTTCCTTTTTGAGGGTCAAGGAGTGTCTTTCTGTTTCTGTCAAAATACTCATAATATACAGACGTAACAACTCCTGCAAATTATGGGCCCGAAGGAAAAATATGTGGTTGGGTGTAGGCTAGGCCAGTTCAAGAACAACATCATTTCAATGGGGGTCCTGCCTGAGAGACCCAAGATTCAATATGTGACTTCTTGGACTGCCATAATCTCTTATGCCAAGACAACTGGAGGCATGGGTATTCCAGAACTAGTGTGCTAGTTTACAGAGGAAATTGGGGGCATGGTGGATTGTAGTTTCCTGCTGAAGAGGATAAGGGAGAGAAGCCAGCAACATGCCACCCCCAGTGCCAAGATAAGGTGAGGAGACTCCTCAAGGATTTTAAGATTATTACCATCACACGAACCAGTCTGTAATCCACATAACTGGCTCTGGCGCATGAGCAAGCATTTTGGATGTCCTGACTTAGCTCCCCTGCATATTTGGCAGCACTATCTGAACTAGCCTGGATCGAAGGAGGGGATGTCACAAAAATGAATTACAAAATGATGATGTGAGATGCTGAAGTATCCATGTAGAACTGATGTACTCATTTCATATTGTAGCTTTAGTGTGTGGCTGGTGTGTTCACAGCCACGTGCCTCAGAACCTTTGGCAAAATAAATATATGCCTGCACCACCTCCTTCTCCCACTCATGCTTTAGCCTCTGGTGCATTGTAGATGTTATGCATTATTTCCTTGAAAGAAATGCACAATAAAGATGTGCATTAAGGATGTTCGTAGAAACCTACGTAGGTTGGATGTGCTGACAAGCACAAGTATTTTGTGAATCAACTTTTAGAGTAGTGAAGGGATCTTGTCTGACCTGATGATATTTCAGATGTCAAGCATATTGAAAAGTGAGATAAAGAAGATCGTTTTACTAGCTTGAAAGCAGAAGCCAAACTGTAGACTTAATGATACATTCCTTTTTCCTGTCTTTTTTATTGCAGAAAAATAAAGGCTGCATGGAAGATGTACCGGATAGCCTTTGCAAAGGAGCTGCTAGAACACTCATGATACATTTTCTATCCCTCAAGTTGAAAAATGGCATATCAAAATTACATGTTTTTCAGCTCAAAGCAGGGGCCATATTCTTTCTTGTTAGTGGCAGTGTGGTAATGCTCAGAAAGTTTGTGTGTGTAAGTAATGAAAGGCAGAAAATGATATATAGGTTGGGAAGCATCAAGATAAGGGACAGAGGGGAAAAAAAGGATGCAAATACAGTGTGTCAGTACAGTATGTCTGGGGGTGAAGTGCTAATACAAACATGGTAAAACTAAATCCTTCAAGGTGCCAAGGGGATAAAGAATAACTCTTAACTAGAGTTGGACCGGAATCAGAACCCTAAACCTAAATAGCTGTGAACTTTAGGAAATTCAAAGCACAGACTGAACCTTGTAGCTGAGGCCTTCTCTCTGCAGTAGGCCAAACCAAAACCTCAGATCTGAGCACCCAAATTTTGGGCAAATTCAGATCTAACTCCAAAATTAGACTTCACAGCTTGGGCCCATGTCTACTGTGCTTTTAACCAGTCTGAGTGCTAAAGGATTGAAATAAGAGCCATAATCTGTATGTACAAAACCTAATCTCAAAATTCCATTAGCCTTTTCTCTTGACTGTCTCCGTGTCCTCTTTATACAATACCACTGGCTGAAAGCTAATGGGTCATACCAAAAAGTTTCTAGACATTCCATTTAACTGAAAAGCTCTTTAGTGGCAATGAACTTTTTTGTTTTATATTTCTCTTCTGCTTTTCAGCAGACAACACTAACTACCTTTAACCAAGAAGGGGTATACCAATCATATAAAGTTTGTAAAGTTCACAGAACATCAAACAGAGTACAAGAACAGCCATATCTGATACAAATAGAAATGGCAGAAACAGGACTGTTACAATTCAAAGGGGAGAAGAAACGTTAGAGATTAGGTAACAAAAACTACCCCATGGAGCAAGAAGAGATAGAATTCTTTTGCTGTAGTTTTGTAACACTCCCTGCACAATCCTTAGTGTAGAGAATATAGTTGCTTTGGAATAAACTAGTCTATCTCCTATATGTTTATATGTTTTTTTAAATGTAAAGGTAATTTACATGAACATACAAGAAAACCCTAAATTCAACATACTTCAATTTCCCTCTCCCCCCTCCTTCTAGGATCACCTCTTTGGGAGCTGGGCTTTTATCCCCTGCAATCAGGTTTCCCAGAATGCACAGATGTTAAAGAAACATTCTTCCTTTCCCACTCTCTTCTCCATTGCCTAAGCTATCCCTGCCCTGGAAAGCCTTTAAGTCAAGCATTTAAATGGTAACATGTGCCGCTCATTAGCACTACCTCAAGCACACCTGTATTGCTCTGCTTAAAAGGACAACATTCAAAGCACTTTCTTCTTAAGGGACATTTCAGCTGGGGGTGCTCAGGTGAAGCCTCAATAGGGGGAGGGGGAGGATTTCATTTCAAAGGGAATCCACAGAGTTTAAGAGCTCTTTTAAAGAAGAAAGCCAGCAAAAAAAGAAGACAATCAATCTGCAAGAAAATATAGAAAGGCAGGGAAGGTTTGGTGGCTAGCAGAAAAACAAGGTAATTGAAATAGTTTCTATGCACATGAATCAGGCTGACTACCAATAACTCCCTTAAATTACTAGTCCTTATATGTCTTCAATTCTCAGAGGTTAGCAGGCAATATGCCAAATGACTCACCAGTAAAAAAAACAGACAAACAACTATGGGCTGTGCAAACGGAAGTACTAATAAACAGAAGCCACAGAAAATTGTTCAAACACCACGTAAAAGGCTGGTAGAAAGAAGACACATCAGTACTATGATAATCCATTCTTGCAAATAAATGACAGATGCAAAAAGTACCCAGAATGTTCACAGGAGTCAGGAACTTACAGCTGGCTAGTACAATTACATCTATACTCTCTGAAGGAGGATTCCAGTAAGAGAGATAAAATTCTGGTAGGAATGAAAAGAAAATTGACAGAACTACTTAAGGTAGTCCAAAATATTATAAAAAGCTTAAAATATAAACCCAGATAACATTTTAGTGGGTTTATTTTTAGCATATAAAAGCAAGCTGATAGTATGAACACTTTAAATACAGTGTTACACACCCATTTAGTTTTGACACCTGATAGCCCTGTTGTTCCAACCGGAATGTAACCAGTAGCAAAGTTTGCGTCAAGTGTGGCAAATTAAGAAAAAAAAATGTTATAAAACTATTCTATAAACACACATTCAATGGGAGGTAACTGAAGGATTCTGGCAGCATATGTTGTCTTTTGAATATGAATTAACACATTTACATTGCCCATGTGGTATCTATTCAGTTTTTTAAATATACATTAAATTTATCCTTAAAAGTGCAGCAACAATTACAACTCTAACAAACCTGTACTATTAGCTATTTAATGAAATGAACCACCGGCTGACAAAAATCACCCATCAATCTGCTAAGCTTCTTTGTTGAAAATTATGTTCTAAAGAGAGACTGAATTCTCCAAGAGGCAGGCCTAAAAGTCAGGTCTACCACTGATATTTTGGTCAACAGACATGCCTCAGAACGGTTGTCTGCTACTAAAGGAGGAACAGTGTAGAGTGAACGTTTTGAATTTGATGTGTTGTAAGTTCCTTTTGAGGTTTAAAAAAAAAAAGAAAAGAAAAACCACACTGAAGTAGAATGCTTTTAGACTTCACTCACTGTCTCCTACCTCCAGCATCTGCTGTGGCAGTGTCTGTAGCTGCTCTGAGATCACCACAAGCAGGAGTAGTCTTGGTGGTGAGAGCGACATCAATTTAACTTAAAAAAACAAAAAAAAAAAAACAAACAAAAAAACAGGCTTAAGTCACATGCTTTACTGCATGCTGCACGGTTCATGAAAAGGCAGTTAAATTAATTCCTCCGACCCTTGCCCAATTGATCAAGTGAATTATAGAGATGGCATACCTTCCTCTAAAGCATCAGCTGTTGACCACTTGCAGAGGACCAAATAAAGCAATTACTATGTGGAAGTGTTGACAGAGAGAGATGAGACTCAAAGCAGGTTTTTCATTTGCCCTTACTGCTAGTAATTCAGAGCTCTTGCACCAATTTGGCTCTGCTGAATCTTGATTCTCATTGAAGCTCCTAACCCATATGAACAGGATCCATATACCAATCTGAGCACGTGGTTTATTCCTGATTATTTAAATTCAGTGTACAACGTCAAGTTTATTAGCCCTAAAAACCTGAAACCATTACATTTAAGATTCATTTCAAGTTAATGCCAGAGGGAGAATGATTTTAGAAGCAAATGTGAAACTTCTAAGGCTTGTAGGACAGGGAGGATTGTCTTGTAGATAAGGAACTGCACTTGGATTTAGGAGATCCGGAGTCTATTTCCAGTTCTGCCTCATCCTATGAAACCATAGAAAAGTTATGTAATCTCTGTGCAACTCAAAGTCCTAATCTGTAAAATGGGGAAAATAACACTTCCCTACCCCACACCAAGGCATTGTGAGGATAATTTAATTGCTTCTAAGGTCCTTGTGTACTCCAATGATGGGAGCAATAGAAAGACTATAAATGAAAATAAGCTGTGCTGATTTGGTGCAGCTGGACAGAGTGCACAAGCACAAGTTTGCGGATGAAGTCTAACAGTAAAGCACATGTCTCAACTTCATAATCAGCAAAAATGAGCAGTTCACCTCCAAAAAGGATTGAATTTGGAAGTTAAGATACATCTCATGTTTGTACAATGCGGGGGGATAGCTCAATGGTTTGAGCACTGGCCTGCTAAACCCAGGGTTGTGAGTTCATTCCTTGAGGGGGCCATTTAGGGAACTGGGGTAAAAATCTGTCTGGAGATTGGTCCTGCTTTGAGCAGGGGGTTGGACTAGATGACCTCCTGAGGTCCTTCCAACCCTGATATTCTATGATTCTATGATAAACATGGAAGAAGACAAGTTCTCTGCCCAAAAGAGCTTACATTCTAACAGACAAATACAACATGAACAAAAAGATTAGGTGCAAGAATGGGAGCAAACAGGAGTACAGCATTGAGGGTTCAATTAACACTCACCGAGGTCCATGAGAATCCCTTAGAAAGGCTATGCGCAAGATGAGGATTTTATAACAGACTAAACCAAAACGCTGGATTGGAATGTCATCAAAAT
Source organism: Terrapene triunguis (assembly GCF_002925995.2). Lineage (NCBI taxonomy): Eukaryota > Metazoa > Chordata > Testudines > Emydidae > Terrapene > Terrapene triunguis. Next base: position 9,039,266 of record NW_020664980.1, read on the forward strand.
AAGGAAACTTTGATCTAGGTCTGGACCTGGTAGTTTGGGCCTATAGGTACTACCAAACTAGATCTTATTTTAGCCATTCATAAATCAGGAAAGCCATTTTTTTCTGATTGCTTGTATATTGTAGGAATTCTATTTATGCATTATTCATTCTCACTGCTGCTATTTTGAATTGTTCTATTAAACTTACCAGTAAGGTATTCGAGTACAGCAGCCATGTACACAGGGGCACCAACACCAATTCTGTACTTCGGGTGACCTTTCTTAATGTAACGTAGCATTCTTCCTACAGGGAATATGACTCCAGCCTTCGCTGAGCGGGAAGTCTTGGTTGACTTCTTCTTTCCACCCCTGCTGGACATTTTGTCTATATTGGGTCTAGAACAGCACACTGTAAACAAAGGAAAAGATAAGGTTACCAGTAAGGAATACAACACTTAATGCTTTCAGATAACTATTGTACTCTTTCCATGGATGCCAGAATAACTCATTTTTTCATCAGTGACAAACTCAACAGATTTTTGGACTGCTAAAATGTCATATGCTGAACTGTTACTTTGAAGTTGGCATTTGAAAGTTGTATCAAAGGTGCCTACAACATATCCACATAAGGTTTTACAAGTTGTTCTGTAGTGGATACTCCTTAAAAATGGTGAAGTTTACTTGCCATAACTTTGTTTATAATACAAAATGTGTGATCCAGAGATTGGCTGGTGAGAAATCAGACCTTTCAATATTTACATTCATCTAGAGCTTCCTCTCATCCTTGAAGATCCTAAAGGATTTTACCATAGATAAATATCACTGAATGCTGCCATCTCTGAGGTGGATCATGGCAGTCATAGTAAAACAGGGCTTGAGGTGAAGGGAGGGAAAATTTTGATCAAAGACACTGAGCAAACCTCTACTCTGATGGGAAAAGCCATTGGCTAGATTTTCAAACTACAGTATATAATTGTGCTGCTAATGTGCAGGTGCAATTACCATGATTGTGTGTGTGCACAAAACTGGGTAACTGCCTGCACTAATGCCTATCCAGATTAAATTATTGTAAAGGCCACATATACAAGCAACAGATGTCTAGGTATAAAGGGTCCTACCTCAGCACAGATTAGCAGTTCTCAAACTGTGGGTCACGACCCCGTTTTAATGGGGTCGCCAGGGCTGCCGTTAGACTTGCTGGGGCCCGGGCCTGAAGCCAAAGTCCAAGCCTCACCACCCAAAGGGCTTCATCCTTGGGTGGCAGGAGTCAGGCTTCGGCTTCAGCCCTGGGCGGTAGGGCTCGGGTTACAACTCCCCAGCCCAGGGCTGAAACCCTCAAGCTTTGGCCCCTCCCCAGGGCGGCAGGGCTTGGGCTTTGACCCCACCGTACGGGGCGGTGAGGCTCAGGCGTCAGTCCCTCTTCCCGGCGTCACGTTGTAATTTTTGTTGTCAGAAGGGGGTCGCAGTGCAATGATGTTTGAGAAACCGTGGACTAGATAATCTCAAAGTCCCTTCCAGCCCTTCACTTGTATGATTCTATGTCCCTGCAGAAGAGCAGCACTCAGTTTTAAGTTCCCCAGAAGACCCATGCATAGTGAAGTATAACTCCTGTAGTTTAGCTGTTTTGGAAGGACAGACGGATGACATGAACTCCTAGGAATCTAGCTATTTCCAAACTGATGCTCAGACCACTAAGGCCTGGTCTACACTAACCCCCCCCACTTCGGACTAAGGTACGCAAATTCAGCTACGTTAATAACGTAGCTGAATTCGAAGTACCTTAGTCCGAAGTTACCGCGGTCCAGACGCGGCAGGAAGGCTCCCCCGTCGATGCTGCGTACTCCGCTCGCCGAGCTGGAGTACCAGCGTCGACGGCGAGCACTTCCGGGATCGATCCGGGGCACTTCCGGGATCGATTTATCGCGTCTTAACCAGATGCGATAAATCGAACTCAGAACATCGATTGCTTACATCCGGACCCGGATGTAAGTGTAGACGTACCCAAAGACATCGACTCCAGGAATTTGATGAACTTCAATCTGATTACTTTCTTCCCCTAATATGACTAGTCTATACACACGACAGATGTCGGATAACTGTATTTTAGCTTACTGCGGTACAGAAACCTGCTGCTGATACTTCTGCCAAATTCCTTTTTACCTTTTGATATTTGCCAGAGTATAACTTTTAAACAGAAACAGGCAAAGCCTCATTGAGCCTGAGAGCTCCCAGGCTCCCAAACTACTTTTTGGGGGTTGGGCTAGTGGTCTGTAAAACCGGTTCATGATTCTCTTCTTTCCCCCCCACCCCCCCGCTATATACTATATACATATAGTAATGAGATTTTTTTTTCTCAGAAAGGAGATTCAGTTTTAAAAAAATATTTTATTAGACAGAGGGAAACCAATGGTGTATTGGCAATAGAGCCCCTAGTCCTTCCATCTGCTGCCCCAAATCCAGTCTGGCACAAATGAGCACCCTTTAGACAGGTTTTTCAGTGCAATTTTTTTTCTCTCCTTTTTTCCACAGTTTGAGTTTATTTTTCACTCTGCCAATTCTCTGCTCCATTTTTCATTCTGTTCATCTACTGGATTATTTATTTCTGTGCAATCTCTTTACAGTGGAACACAAACCTAATAACATGTGTGTCAAACTTGTGAACACACAATGACTGAGTTCAAAATTAGGCAAAATAGGTTCACCCAACCATATTTTTAAATTCTGCAACTTTGGCTATATGACTTCTGATGTGTGCTGACATACCTTGCAGACTTTCACATCTCAACTAGTCACTGAGCTCCAGATTGCATCAGTCTCAAATCAGGATTACTTCTTATGACTAAGACCTTATTTTAAACACCTAATGAGCATTCCCTTTCCCTCCCCCTGTCACAGAGGGCTCTATTACTCAACAATTCAATACCTGCATGAAAGACTGTGTGAAATCAATGAGTGTTTCATGCTGAAGGCAAACAAAATCTAGCTCTAGACTATTCACTTGGACACAGGTTATATTAGCGTTATGAAACTGACTTTGTTCAAAAACAAAATCAGACAACCTTGAAGGGGAAAAAATATCAAACCACTTCTGCTAGCTCCCACCTAACGGAGCCAGTTGCCATAACAGCTCCTCAATGAATATGACAGCAAAAGCTGGCCTTGTTGCTTTGGGGAAACTGCCCAAATTAGTTTACATCCCCTTTTAAAACATCAACTTCAAAATCGGATTTAAAACAGTACCATCTACTAAGTGCTGTCTCGTTGCATGCGCTTAGCAAAATGGTGTGGTTTCTTTGTCGGCTCCAACTTGGAATTGTATAAACATTTTTCTACCTACTATAGCCCTATTAGCAAATATTTTTTACAGTCAATAGTCTCAATTTGGGTTTCCATCAATTCTACAGATGCTAACTCCATCAAACTTTTAACAAAATATTATCCATGTTTTTACTAAACCAAAGCATTGGAAACGCAGGGGAGGAAGTTGAAAAAAAAAGCGGTGTGGGTTTTGGTTTCTCTCATTTTCTAATTGAAAAGCAGAAGTAGAGAAATATAATTTTTCTTCCCCACAGGGGCCCTTTTGTGTGTGGAAGTAGGTGGTCTCCATTGCCAGCTGGCTAATTATGGTGTGTAAAAAGATGGCCTTTATTGAAAGCAAGGAATAAACATAACAGACATACTCATAAACAAACTAGGGAAATGCTACCTAGATGGAGCTACTATAAGGTGGGTGCATAACTGGTTGGAAAACCATTCCCAGAGAGTAGTTATCAGTGGTTCACAGTCATGCTGGAAGGGCATAATGAGTGGGGTCCCGCAGGGATCAGTTCTGGGTCCAGTTCTGTTCAGTATCTTCATCAATGATTTGGATAATGGAATACAGAGTACAGTTATAAAGTTTGCGGATGATACCAAGCTGGGAGGGGTTGCAAGTGCTTTGAAGGACAGGATTATAATTCAAAATGATCTGGACAAACTGGAGAAATGGTCTGGAGTAAATAGGATGAAATTCAATAAGGACAAATGCAAAGTACTCCACTTAGGAAGGAACAATCAGTTGCACACATACAAAATGGGAAATGACTGCGTAGGAAGGAGTACTGCGGAAAGGGATCTGGGGGTCATAGTGGACCACAAGCTAAATATGAGTCAACAGTGTAACGCTGTTGCAAAAAAGCGAACATCATTCTGGGATGTATTAGCAGGAGTGTTGTAAGCAAGACACAAGAAGTAATTCTTCCTCTCTACTCCACGCTGATTAGGCCTTAACTGGAGTATTGTGTCCAGTTCTGGGTGCCACATTTCAGGAAGGATGTGGACAAATTGGAGAAAGTCCAGAGAAGAGCAACAAAAATGATTAAAAGTCTAGAAAACATAACCTATGAGGGAAGAGTGAAAAAACTGGGTTTGTTTAGTCTGGAAAAGAGAAGACTGAGAGGGGACATAACAGTTTTCAAGTATGAAAAAGGTTGTTACAAGGAAGAGGGAGAAAAATTGTTCTTCTTAACCTCTGAGGATAGGACAAGAAGCAATGGGCTTAAATTGGAGCAAGGGAGGTTTAGGCTGGACATTAGCAAAAACTTCCTGTCAGGGTGGTTAAGCACTGGAATAAATTGCCTAGGGAGGTTGTGGAATCTCCATCATTGGAGATTTTTAAGAGCAGGTTAGACAAACACTTGTCAGGGATGGTCTAGATAATACTTAGTCCTGCCATGAGTGCAGGGGACTGGACTAGATGACCTCTCAAGGTCCTTTCCAGTCCTATGATTCTATGAATAAGAAATCCCAGAAGTATATGGCATGTTCTGACGTACTTCTAATTCAATTAAAGCAACATTTATGCATGTGCTATTCTATGCTGGAATCTTCAGTAAATAGTTTTCAAACAAAGCTATTGGTGGAAAACAAAATACCAGCTATTTTATAAATACAGGTAAACTTTGCTGATTCACACAATTTAAAATATGCAAACATCTGACAGTCTCTCAGCAAGGATTTCTTAGCTGAGGCTGTAGTGAGGTGCCATACTACCAGGACTTCATTTTTCCAACTCTACAACAGAACATTTACTAGTGAAGTGAACATTTAATAATGAAGCATGGTCATAAATGAAAACTGAACATTAACTGTCATGATAAGTGAAAAAATGCATCTTGTGATGCATTATCCTTGCTTCTAAATGGTGATTATTTAGAGGCAAATCTAAGCTCCTCCACAGCTATATAGAGGACCCCTGTGAAAGCAGAACTTCCCAGTTCTGCAAAAATGCTGGGGCTGAATAAATTCTCCTTTCCACTCACCCTCCAATTGGCAGGGGTATATGAATGTTCCATGGAGTCTACTTCACCCATTGGGCTGAAGTTTATTCTGCCAATCTACTCCACAACAGTTTACGAGGAGCGGCTCCAAGGGCTTTATCTCTTTAGTGCCCAGTCTGGCTTAGCAGGTTAAGGTTTCCCTCCTGTTCATCAATTTGAAAAACTCCAACCTGCAATGGACCTTTTAGTCATTAGTGAAATTTAGAGTGGCACTACTTATGGTTTGAAGTATGCTATACCTCTCTAAAGGCTGGCATATGAGAGATTTTTATACTTGGCCAAACAGTTAATTTCAAACACTATTTTCTGACCTCTAGAAACTTTTGAAAAATATACAATCCAAATGGTTGTGTCTGTATATTTGTTCCTATAGCTCTGACACCCAGAGAATGGACAGAAGAATTTGGGTAGGACCTCTGTGCATGTCTCACCCCTACCACATGGAACAGGATAGGTCAGTGAGCAGCAATGAGGTATTGGACAGGGGAGCACATCTTCCCAGCAGCCCCCGGGAGTTTCTTAGGAAAACCCAACACCACTTCAGGTTATATTTTGTGTCCTGTCTGAGCTGAGAAACTCCCCCATGTAGGAGATGTTGGGACAGTTGTGCCCATGGAAACCCTGGTAGCTTGGCTCCCATTCTCTGGCAATGTGGCTTCACTGAAATAGATGCCAGAGTTCCCAGAAAGCCTCTCTGCAGGTGGCTCCAATCTCTGGATTTATGCAATCTGGCAACTTACTCCATGGGGCAGTCTCTCCTTCGGAATGGTTGGAGGGGAATCTGAAAGAGTCTCAATTTTCCTTCCCTTAGTGCCCCTGTGGATTTTACTGGGAGTGGGGGAATGGGGGTTGATCTAGCCCTGAGTGGCTAACACTTGGAGCCCAATTCATAAGAGTAAAGTGTGTAGCAAAACAGAATTTTTCTGACATTTTGACTGAATTGGCATTACATACAGCGTATCTGATTTTTAAAAATACAAACTGAAGACCTACACGGACTGTCGTGGTAGAGTGCCGCAATGTACAGTACAATGGGACCACATGGCATTACACTTTTATTTCTACCACCAAGAAAATGACTCAACTCATGAGAGATGGAGATGTGAGTTATGAAAGTCATTCCTTCATATGTGGAAACAGATTGTACCTATGTCATTGTGGATATAGAGAGTCTATTTGAGTGATGCTAAGGTTGTGGTTAACGATTGATGACAACTGGCAGTAAGTTATCAATTCAACTTCCATTATCGGGCTTGAGCAAAGGCAGCAGGAAAGAGCCTGGCTGGTGCTTTCCAACCCATCTTGTAGTTCTTGCTCAGTGGAATAATCTTCCCATTAATGTACTATATTCAAGGCTTCTGTGCTAGTAGTAAGCACCTTCAAGATGCAATGTGTACAACAAGACTGAGTCTAGGATTGTCACCCTGAAGCCTAAAATGTCTGAGTCAGTGTGAAGTGATGGAAACGGCTACAAGCATGGTTGAGAGCTCTCTTTGTTCAGTATATCACCAAGTTCGATCATCACTGGGATCTGTGGTCTGTTACCATTCAATTTTTAAATTCTCATCCATTTTAACTCTGATGTAAACCTGTGCAAGACGAGTATCTGGGCCATGCCAAGAGTGCTAGACCATTGTGATATCAGAGATAACTCAACCAACCACCACCATTACTCTACAGCTAGTCTGCATGCAACAGTTTCATTGGCTGTATGAGGGAGAATGCACAGATGGTGGATTACTTGACCCAACTGCCACATCCATGTGACAGCATGGGATCTTAGCTACTAGTGATATATACACAATGGGTAGTATTTTTTCCATGCTACGCTTGCTTTAACACTACTTCTGCATGAACACAAGTAGCTCCTGCTAACATTAATGGTAACCATGGACCTACACTGAGAATCAAAAAATAAGTGTACAGTGAGGTGATCAGACAACCACTGATTACCTAATCAGAAAAATATAGTGCAAGCCAGAGAGGAAGAGTTTATTTGTTTTATGGATACATGGACTTACTCAAGTTGTAAATGCAAAAAAGTTTTAGGGAATTCCTAGTTAAAGCTCTAATACCCTCCTTTATTCTGGCATCTGCTTAACATAAAAGGAATAAAAATAAGAAAGTTTTAAAAGATCCCTTCCATTCTAACTATGGATTTGTGCTAATCAGGTTGTATAGCTTGTACATGATTGGAAGAGGCTGGAGGGCGGGAGGCAGAGGACAGATTTAACTTGCAATGGCCAAAATAAACATACTTATTGAAAATACAGATGTAAAGAGAATGACCATAGGTCTGATGCTGAAGAAAATTCTCTTTTACCTTACATGGTGCTCACAAACAGTTTGACTCTAAAACTACAATCTCTGAAATGCTGCCAACTTTCATGAAACCTATAGCAGTTTGCTGAGTCACTGCTAGTCAGTGGTCACACAAGGTAAAGCTAACCAAAAGGAACTTCATAGTGCACTGAACAGTTGTTACAAGATTTGAAAAAAAAATTTCAGAGAATACATGTAATAGGCTCATTCCTCTTCTTTCTCCACTGCATTTCCATTGCAATATTTGGCAAACTTCCCCAAATGTGTAGGGAATACAACTCTCTATTCTGACTGTGACACACTGACATAGAGCAAAAGTATGTGATTTATATTACAGATACTTCTGGATCAAGGATAAAGACAGACTAGAAGAGTTAAGGTACGTCTACACTTACCTCCGGGTCCGACGGCAGGCAATCGGTGTTCTGGGATCGATCCCGGAAGTGCTCGCCGTCGACGCCGGTACTCCAGCTCGGCGAGAGGAGTACGTGGCATCGACGGGGGAGCCTGCCTGCAGCGTCTGGACCCGCGGTAAGTTCGGACTAAGGTACTTCGAATTCAGTTATGTTATTAACGTAGCTGAATTTGCGTACCTTAGTCCGAAGTGGGGGGGGTAGTGTGGACCAGGCCTTAGATCCCTAATAATGTACCAGACAGTGGTTCAGCCATGAATTTTCTTAAAGCTTAATGTTTACACCAATAACCATCAAAGGCAATAGTGAGACTTCCATTGACTTCAGTGGATCAAGCTCTTAAAGGAGGATTCCATCACCCCATCAAAATAACTAATAAGAAAGAAAAGAACAACACAAGCGATGGCCTTTACTCTTCTCTCACCTACACCAGTGTGAATCAGCTTTAAGTTCACTGAGGTCAATAGGCTCAATGCTCAGCTGTACCTATGCAAGTCAGGATAATTCAGCTCTACCTCTTTAATTCCTGCTTGAAACTGTCTAGGATATTCTTGGTTGAATTCAACACTGCATGTGAAGAATGTATACATTGCCGTCAAAGGCACACTTTTAATACACACTCTAGACGCACACTGATGTCTTCCTTGTTTGAAAGCTTAAGCTTCATACAAATCATATTACACATTGCACATCTTGGTAAAAAGGTACATAACAACAACAGGTGGCTGTCATACCCTGCATTTGACATTAGTTTAGCCAATACTAACTTAATGTCTGGTAAGAGGGTCAAGCTGATAACTTGCTATTAATAGTCATCAGGGCCGGCCCACAACATTTTGGCACCTGAGGCGGGGAGCTCAAATGACGCCCCCATGCCCCTTCGCTTGGGCCAAAACTTTGAAAGGTCTCAATTCTGCCTTCTTCCTGTTCTACTCCTCTCATGGTACTGCTCTGCTACCTACCCCAATAAAGGAGAACTAACAACTTAAAATGCCTTGTTCAAAAATTTTAAGTAACACTTAACTTTCAAACACCTGAACAGCAAATGTAACTTTTCTTGTCTGCATAGTAAACACTGGCATTTTTATCTGTTTGAATAATCAAAGTGGTACTTTCTGTGTCTTCTTGGTTGCAAAGATTTGAACTGCTTCCTGCTGAAGGTCCACAGTCTGGGCCAGCTCATGCTCTATTGAGATGGTTGCAAGGCCGACCAGCCTCTCCTGTGTCATTGTGGAGCACAGATGTGTTTTTATTAATTTCAGCTTGGAGAAGCTGCGTTCTCCACTGGCAACTGTTACAGGAAGTGTTAGAAGTATGCACAGAGCAACAAAAGCATTTAGAAAGAGGGTGGTCAACTTATTTGTGCACATATATTCCAGAACAGCCTTTGGAGTTGATCCTGCTGAAATGTATCTTGAAAGGGCTTTCAGTTCATCACCTAAATCACTCGCATCAATATCGTGCATGTTATCATGTGTCAACTGTCTCTAGTGCCCTGCATTTCTGGTGTAGGTCTTCTTCAGGTATAGTGAGGAGTTTTGGAATATCATACAACATCCTAAATATACTGCTGTGTTCCTTGAGCTGCATGAAACGTTCTTCAGCTGACTGTATTGCACAATCTAGCACCTGGTTAAAGAATTCAACTTTGAATTGTTGTTTGGGGTCTCTTATGGGATTTTCCCATGCCCCGTAATCAAAATGTCGTCTTCTTCGGTGACTCTTGTATTCTTGAATGGGTGGGAAAATAGCTTCAGTGTGAAGTTCCTCTGCCAACTTCTGTGCAGTCTTCAGAACGTTATGAAATCCCTCATCTGACTGGTAAGACTGCAGGTATGACTTTGCTTTGTTCAGTTGTTCCATTGCTCCAGATATATCAAGGTCAACACCTTGAAGTCTCTTGCTTACAACATTTATGTCAGACAGTATGTCATGCCACAACACTAAGCCACACAAAAATTTGAAGTTATGTATGTTTCTGGTGATTCCATTTACCTCTGCCACTGTTCTCCCATAAACAGATCCTGTCATAGCATTATCCTCCATAATGGCAACTATGGCATCACCTATCTTCCCAATTTGGTGTTTGATAGGCTTTATCGCCTCCACTCGACTTTCCCATTGTGTGGCACTCAGTGGTTTCAGTGTCAGAGAGGATGGTCTCAGATGTTGCTTCAAAATTTGCCATCGATGAGTTGATGCAGAGAAAAATACATAGATGCTTTGAATTACATTAAAAAATTCAGCAGCATCACTAGAAGCTGATGCTGCATCACTGACCACCAAGTTCAATGAATGAGAACTGCATGGGGCAAAAAAAGCTCGAGGGTTTAACTCTCGGATCCGTGTCTGCACTCCTCTGTTCTTTCCTCTCATGTTGGCACCATTATCGTAGCCCTGGCCTCTCATGTCAGCTATCGCAATTCCTGTATCTTCCAGCTTTTTAAGAATCACATTTGTCATACCAGCTCCTGTAGTATCATCAATGTCAATAAATTCTAGAAAATGTTCTCCGACAGTCACCATTGCAGGGACATTTTCACTAGGTTCTGTTGTTGTTACAAAACGCACCATTAGAGTAATTTGTTCCGTATGGCTGATGTCAGGTGTGCAGTCCAAAATAACAGAGTAATATCTTGCTGACTTCAGATCTGCCACAATCTACTGTTTGACTTTTGTTGCCAGTAACTGTATGAGCTCATTTTGAATTGTTTTTCCAAGATAGTGGTGTGTGTACATTTCTTGGATGGTGACTCTTCTTAGATGCTCCTGGAGTATAGCATCAAACTCAGCCATCAGCTCCACAATTTTAAGGACGTTTCCATGGTTTGGCACATGCAGCTGATCTGAAGTGCCACGCAGTGCTAGGTTTTGGGTAGCAAGCATTCTCATCATGACAATGAGCCTTTTCAGAACATTTTGCCAGTAAAGAGACTGTGATGCAATCTTATCTTGATGCTGATCTATGGTGGCCTTTAACCTTAGTCTCATCTCAAGCTCTTTCCACCTATGGAATGCTCTCTGGTGATTTGCTGCCTTCTCATGGCATGCCAGATTTCTAGCCAGATTTTTCCAGTCCTTTGTTCCTGTAGAACCCAATGTGGCTGGAACATTAGACTGGAAGAGTGTGCAACAAAAACAGTATGCAGCATTCTGGGTTTTTGAGTACATAAGCCATGGCCTCTCCACTTTGTCACCATTGGGGATTTCACGCCAGTAATGTGTTGGATGGAAACTTCTATTTTCATTGTCTTTCACTTGCTGTGGCCCAGTACAAGGAAGTCCCTCAGGCTACTGCTCAAGTGGGTCCACAGTCCTGGATCATCTAGACTTAAGGAACTAAACTCAGCAGCAGCTGTTTCTTGCGCCGCCACCACACTCTTCTCTGATCTACACTTTTCTTCGGGAACGTGCATGGTTACTTCCATTTGAGATGGAGATATGGATGCTGCAGTAGCTGCCAGGTCACCTTCACTCTGACTAACTGGAAGATCAGGCATTTCCTCACCACTCACATCCTCACCTTTTCTCCTGCCTGCCTGTTATGTCTCTTGTGCCCTCCTTCCTCCAGCACAGCACTCCACCATCTCTGAGTATCTAGAGCAGAGAGAATACATATGCACCAGCAGCAGACACAATTTTCTACACTCTGGGTCCTGGTGGCACCCCCCCGCCCCCAGTCTGGCACCTGAGGCAGCCGCCTCAGTTCGCCTCATGATAAGGCCAGCCCTGATAGTCATCAAGTGCTGACTCTTAAGTGACTATTTTAGTCAAGCCAGTAGCATTCATACTAATCAGGTCAGAGACAGTAACTAGTATGATTAGATGCTTACATCCACATGTTAATTGCATTCACCAAACAAAGATGACAGATTTCATTAGCTCTTATATAAGCATATCAAGGGGAATGTTTATCACAGGATAATGTTCTCCTGCAACTGGATACATATCAAGATGAAGCAGGGGCATTTGCCTTCCCCGCCTTCCTTCTCTCACCATCAAGGCAAAAGAGAGATGTTTGTTTTTTGCTCCAGCAGAGATTAATTCTGTTGCAATACTATTCATTTTCTTTCCATCATCCCAAATGAGTAACAATGTAAATGCTGTCATTTCATCTGATGTACCATATATTGCTCACTGTACTACTCTTGAAAAGCTGCATTCTGATAATCTTTGACAGCAGATTTGCTCTGTGCTTCAGCTAATCAGAAGCTAGTTAGGAATACTTTATAAAACACAGTGTCTAAAAGCATGAATAAAATGGTCTCTAATATGTGAGCCTAGTACAATAGGATTCTTGGTCCCTAACTAAGACTTCTAGGAGCTACAGTAATACAAATAATAAATAGGGTTATATCAGCAAGTAAGCAAGCAATGGTTTGATATAACAATGTGATTTCACATGAAACTAAGTGCTCTAGTGAGGCAGTAACTTTTTTATTTTTGGCCTATGAAGAGGCAGCAATCAGTATGGAAGAATCAAGTGATAAGAATGGGCACAAACCCCATACACTACTACTACTACTACATTAATTTCTAATCTAAAAACATTACACCAAAATATACAGTTAAAAATTGATTCATCTATAGAAGAACTCTATCAAGACAAATTCTCCTCAACTACAGTGCTCCATGGTTGTCCATTTTATTGAGGTTCCATAACAAATGAAAGTGTCTAAGTATTTCTAACAAAGGTAACTTACTTTTTTTTTTTTTTACGCTAATGGTCATTTTATTTCCACTAAGTTTGTGTGCAAGAATGAAAATAGTTACACAATTTTAGCATATTGACAAAAGGGCTTTTTACAAAGCTGCAAGATATTTAGGCAACTGCTCCCTTTTTAATAAATAAATAAGGCTATGTGAATGGTATTAACAGCGTGCTATGATTCCTAGCTGGGCATTTCTTACTGCAAATAATTAGACTAATGTAAATATACCGTTGTCTCTGTTGACCACTCTTGGAAGTGCTGACACTGGGGAAAAAAGAAGCCTCTTGGAAGAGAAATGCTGTATGTACATGAGCAGGCATAAAATTAAGACAGAGAGGACTTTAAATCATTGAACCATTTAAGAACTGGGGATATATGTCCAGAAAGACAATGTGTTCCTTCACCACAACCACTGTGTTGGAAGCAGGCAAAAATGCAATAAACAGTTGATGTGGATGTCTCTCAGCCAAAATCTTGAGGCAGAATAAGTTTTAAAATAGACACGAATACTGCCTGGCCCTGTGCACAAATAGAGGAGAGGGTACAAGGACCTGCCCCTGAGTAGCTGCCAGGCACAATGTGATCCTCACACTTAATTCCTTTGACTGTTAAGAACTACATATATAAGGCGAATGCTGGCGTTAGTCTCTCCAGTGTGGGCTGGAAAGGGAGAAGGAGATGGAACCATGGACCATCCCTCCCTCCTATTCTACCCCAGCAACATCCAGTAGGGATGGTCGGGTAAAGAGGAGGAGTAGCTATGCTCCCATTCCCCAGCTTAGACCTCTGGAAAGCATTGTGCCTGCTTTCAAGCATAATGCTGCCCAGATTTCTGACTGGGCCAGTGCCTCTCTTCTCAACAGAGCTCTTAAAATTCTGAGGCCTTCTCCTTTCCTCCCAGAGCAGGGGGACTGACTGGGGCCTTTAAATGGTAGGGTGAACTATACATCACCTTTTCCTTATTGTGTGAGAGGGAAATTTCGATCCAAACTACTGTTCTGGAGTGTTAATATTCCAACTGTCCAGCAGCGAAAGGGTCTTTTTAAGGAGCAACCTGTTATTCAGTGGAATTTGCCCTGCAGTACCAAGAGAATTTTATTTTCACTTTATATAAATGTTTGATTTCTAAACATTGATGTTTGTAGCAGTTATAATTTTGCTAACACTAAGCTAAAATCAGGAACACCTGAGAGTACCTTCCAGTGTTAATGTCAGTTGGTCAAATTCTCCTCTGTTACACCACTGTAAAGCTGGAGCAGAATTTGGTTTGGTGTGTATAGTTTGCATTCAACTCAACGGACAAAAGCATATTTTATTTAAAATGAAGTTTTCACTTAGGAGTTCAAGTGGCCTAAAAGGTTTCACTTTTTTTACACCGTTTTTGCCATGTTATATCATAACAACAAAGTGCCCTGGAATTAAAATTTGGCCCTAAAATATTTAAAGGTAATTCCTTCAACTGCTTAAAAAATCAAAATAAAAACACCAACAGTCTAGGGAAATGGTCCTGTAATTGACTACATATGCTGTCTAATGTCTACTCAGTATAAATTCTCCCAGTAACCAACAAGCATTTAAAATAACATAAATGGGCTTGTCAGAGAAATTGTAATTGCTGTGTTTATGCCTAAATCTCTTATTTCCATTCTGTGCATAAGAATCTAGTTGTTGATTCTCTAATTACCGACTAACTTGCTATTTGGCTCATTTATTTCTATCAAACCTTTAGGAATGGGGGAGGTGCCTCAGCTGTAAAGTTCCTTACACACCTATTGCTACATGACAGCCATACTATAATCTTAGGAAAAATTGCTACACTCATTCTAATGGTCAAAATATGAAATCATAAGGTGCTACCATTCAAACATAACTAAAAAAAAAACCCCAGTATAAATGGAGTCACTTCAGATTTACACCAGTTTAACTCAACAAAATCTGGCCCCAAATCTCTGCTACAACTATAAATGGGGGAATTCTAAAAGTTACTTTTAAATACTGCATTGCAAACAAAAAGACGACTGTGAGATTAAATACACAGAATTTGTGTGTATTTGTTCCTCCTATTTTCTTCTTCACACACATGCATGCATACCCTTCAGTTTTCCAGTTAAAGCCATGTACATTGTCTTATGCCTTATTCCCGAGACTGAGAAACCTGTATTCACCTGCAGCATGCAATACAGAACATGCAGTTAGGGTGCAGCCCATGTGAGAAACACCCACACCCAGGCGCACAGTGCATGGATTGTGAGGTGTTTGCCGGGAAGATTTGCACAGGCTTTAAAAGAAGTGATAGTCCTAAAATAATGTGTGCAGTATCCATTCCTTGTACAATATTTACTTCTTCCACTTCGAGGTTCCTCTATCTTTTTAAAATGTCAGCTAGTTCTTTTTAGGCGACACCCTTCCCATTTTGCAATCATAAACAACTTTGTGCCATTGTCTCCTCCGCCTGAAGTGAAATGTACCAAAAAATGTCTTCCCCCTGTTCTTCAGCCATTCTTTTTGGCAGTCGCTACACATTAATCTTCTCCTGTCCAATGACCCGGTGGGAAGGAGAAGGAGGAAACTGGGGGAAGAGCTTGTTTCAACATATACAGATTCATTGACATCACTGTGCAACATACTATAATTCCGGGTGTTAACTGGACTCCTTCCAACCTTAATCCCATCCCCCTGCTTGGGAGCCAATACAAATACAGTCCCACCGCCACCACCCCGGTGAGAACGGGGTTGATGTCCTGGTTTCAGGAAAGGCAGCCCAGGAAGAAGGGCGTGTTGGCTGTAGCCAGGAACCCCTCCACGGACTCCCAGGACGGGGTCCAAGAAGCTCTTTGCTCTTCCCCTGAGCGCCAGCAGCCAACGGGCTCAGGGGCTCCCCCGCCGGGAGCTGAACCCGAGAGCGCGGGGCAGATCCCCGCTGCCCAGGTGCGGGGCGAGCCCGTCCGGCGGCGGCAATTGGGGCAAGACGGGAACGTTACAGATCAACCGCCTCCCGGGCCAGGGAAGCGGCCGGAGCCGGGGCGCGAACCCGCCCGGGACTTACAGGGCAGCTCCCCGCCGCAGCGCTGTGTCTCCGGTGCCTGTGTCCGCCCCGCTCCCTGGGCTCAGCCCGACGCCGTGTGAACTGGAACCAGTCGACCCCAGAGCGCCGGGGTGGATTCCCACAATGCACCGCGAGCGCCCCGTCACATCCCCTCCCCCGCCGGTGCCAGGCCGGGCAGGCGGGTCTGGTGCTGCCGCCGCCCACGGCCCGCTGCCCAGAGCTTGCGGAGCCACCGGCCCCGCCCTATTCGCTGCCGGGCCGCGGCCCCCCTTTCGCGGCTTCTCCTGCCTCCCCTGCCGCTCCCCGGCCCGTGCGCAGAGCCCCCCGCCCCTTCCCCAGTGCGCAGAGCCCCCCGCTTCTCC
>NW_020664980.1:9055427-9055516 GCF_002925995.2 Terrapene triunguis
CCCCCCGCCCCTTCCCCAGTGCGCAGAGCCCCCCGCTTCTCCCCCCAGTGCACAGAGCCCCCCCGCTTCTCCCCCCACCCTGTGCACAG
>NW_020664980.1:9060516-9120129 GCF_002925995.2 Terrapene triunguis
CCACCCTGTGCACAGAGCCCCCCGCTTCTCCCCTTCCACCCTGTGCATAGAGCCCCCCTGTTTTGCCCTCCAGTGCACAGAGCCCCCTGCTCCAATTCTACCCCCCACCCTGTGCACAGAGCCTCCAGCCCCCTGATTCTCTTCCCCACCCTGTGCACAGAACACCCATCCCCCCTCCCACTCCCCCTGTGCACAGAGTCCCGGACCCTCCTTTTTCACCCACCCTGTGCACAGAGCCCCCTGCCCCTGCATCGCTCCACACCCTATGCACAGCCATCACATTCATGGAATAGCCCTGTTCCCTCTCCCCCTGCAGCTCCCCTACCCACACTGCAAAACCCTAGAGGCCCCAACCCCCCTTTTCTCTCCCTCCCTCCCCCACAGCTCCCCTACCCACAGAATGTGCAGCAGCACACCGCAGAGCCCAACACCCTCTCCAGCTGCTTCTCTTCCTGCCTGCCACCCACACTGCGGGCAAAACACAGAGCCCCAGTGCCATCTCCTGCTGCTTCTCACGCAGGGGGGCGAGCACAGCAGCACTTGCTGCTCCCTACAATACAGACCGGTCCTATATACCCCTTCCCCTGGGGCAGGGCCTAACTCAGCACCACGTGCTTCCCTTTGCAGGGATTCTCCTCCTGCTGTGACCGACTCAGCATGCATTGCCCAGCACCCTGTGCCCTCCCTGCCTCTTCCCCTCCATCATCTGAAAAAGTATGTAGTGCACAATCTAGTCCTCATGACAACGCCTCATTACCTCTCCCACTTAGAGCCAGGCAGTCAGCACAGCAGAGGAATTCCCCCACTAATATGGTGTGGAGCACGCAGCAAGGTGCCTCAGCACCACTCCCCACGAGACTGCCTCTCTCCCTCTTCCCTGCCGCTACCCACGCCTTGTGCTGCAGCACAGTGTGCTCGGTTTCTTTAAATCTTGTCTGGCTTCCTTACTAAAGAGGCTGGGGAGATTGGAAGCAGAAGGCTACAGTGAAGCTGAGGGGAAACGTTTCCGTATTTGAATAAAGTTCCTTGTTCAGTGTTAGAAGAAAGTGTCTCTAATTCTCTCCCACACAGTCACATGATACACACACCCTCACCCGGGGCGGCTATGGCCACCCACACTGCCCCGCACCCCCTGCCTCCTCACACAGCTCCCAAGAGGAATTCTGTGTTAGAGATGCAAACACGTCTGCGTGTACCTTGTCGTCATGCAAGAGGAGCGTGCCTGCTGCTGCTCTTCTTCCTGGGGTGCAGCCTGCTCCCTACTGCATCACCAAGTGGTCAGCACAGAGAGGCAGGTAGGGCTGTGGCTCTGTCTCATTCTCTGCTTGATGTCGTGTGTGTGTGTGCGATTACAAGGGCTGCAGTTGTGCTCTACTGGTCAGACAAAGCTCCCTCCTGTCTGTGCCTGTGACATGCGCCCCTCCCAATGCCACCTGCCCCTCTACTGCCCAGCCCCCGCTGCTGCTACCTACCCCCCTTCCAGCGTGTGACAGGTCTTTATGCAGTGGGAGGGGGCCATATACAAGGAACCCACTTCCCCCTTCCTTGCACAGGCCTCCCAAAAGGACCTGCCCCCTCCGTGCACTGCCAGGCCCGCATGCTACCCTGATGGAGCAATAACTTCATGGCTGCAGGAGTCAATAGGCTGCATCCCTGGGGGAGGCACTGGGGCTGCTGGGCATTTGTGTGCAGTGAGCTGAATGCACCTGGGGGCCCATGTTTGCTGCCTCCTCCTGGCCGTGCTCCCTCCCACACCCTGATTGCTGCTGTATGGGGATCAGGGATCAAAGAGGCTGCTGGCTCAGCAGGCACCTCAATGGCGATTTTAAGGTGAGGAGAGTTGGAGCCCCATGACCGTCACATGAAATACCCAACACCTGACAGCCTGCTGAGACAGTTTACCCCCCTGCTGCTGCCACTATCTTACCAGAGCATTTCCTCTCTCTTGCATCGAAATGCCTACTGCCTTCTGTGAGAGCAGGAGCAGGCAGCCCTCCCACCTTCTCTCCACGGTGCTGCGGTGTGGGGGCTGGACTAAGGTGAGGCAGACACTGCTAGCTGCAAAGTTCAGTGACTCGTATAAGAGACATGCCACCTGCCAGCCAACAGAAAGCTCTTTGGTCCAGGACACACAAGAACATTCATACCGGTTTCAACTCATGGTCCATCTAATCCAGTGTCCTTTATCCAACAGTAGCCAGCACCAAATGTATAAGAAACCCTGCAGAAGGCACTTAATAGTTGCTCATAGAGAAAATTTCTTCCTAACCCTCAACAGTTAAAGATTGGTTTATGCCCTGAAGTATGGGTTTATATCCTTTCCAAACTGTTGGAGTTTTAAAAACTTTACTATTATAACTCTGGATGGTCTCATATAAATATTCAGTCCTTCTTTGAATCCTGCTAAGCGCTTGGCCTCCAATGGTAACTTGTGGCAATGAGTTCCACAGATTAACTACTCTAGCGTATATGTACAACACAGCCAAAGGAGACCCTGATACGACTGCACTTTCTGACTGCTACTGTAAATCAAACACTAATGATACATTCGGTCTTTCTTGACAAAGACTCCCTGCTAAAGAAAATATCACGATCGTGCATAGCCAAGCACGTTGGCCCAGATTCACAAAGGTATTCAGTCTCCTAACTTCCATAAGGACACAGATACACCCCTAGACTGTCTGTAGTGCTTTTGCAGATATGGCCAAGAATACAGCATACTTTGCCCTAACTGTAATCCACATCCACCACCTCCCTCCCATCCCCTCATCTTATCTACCCCAGAACCTATCTCATCCCCCTTGTTACTGATAATGCTACCCAGGCAGCATCTCCTCCCTCGCACAGAACAGAATTCATGCTCCCAGTACCTCTCTCTGCCCATCCCAACCTGCTGTTGTGACCCACAACTTTTAGTTTAAAAAAATAAGTAAAAAATTGCTATTGGGAGGTCGTTATACAGTACTAATATTGCCAATGTTTAAAAAGCAGAGCAATGACTTTCTGTTGGGAGTTGATAGCAATCCAACAGCATTTTACAAAGCTTGGAGGATGTTGCAGATGGGCATCTCAGTTGTTCTGTAGGTTTTCATCTTTCAGTTTTCTTAAAGGGAGTCTCTAGCTGTTATGGGTGTGAAGAAAACCTTTAAAACATAACCTGAGTGTAACCGATGCAGTGACGTCTTCCTGAGTTTGCAGAGAGCCTGAAACAGTAGCACTGAGTTATGAATTTCCCCATTTATTTCAATGGCAACTCAAAGGCCACTGATATTCATTTAAATGTCAGCATTAACTATCTCATCAAAACACAAATCATCATATTCTGAAGGTCTACCCAATCTACTTAAGTGACCACTCATTTTGGATTTCTTTTAACAACACATGAAGGGCACAATGGGTTTAATTTGCCTGAAGGGCAGGGAGTGGGGGGAGGCTAAATGCAGCTTTCAAAAATTTGGGAAACACTACAATGCCTCAAGTATCAACCAAATATAGGGCTTAACCGGTTTAATTCCCTCTGCTTATTTTGCTGTGTATTTATTTAGATTTATATTGCTAAAAAGCATCTATCCAAAGCTCTAAGATCCATTAACATAAATTTAAAGTGTCTATAATCTACAGTTTCTCAAACCTCCAACTTTTACTCCATGAATAGTTTAGCATCAGTACTCCATAAATACTCCTGTTGACTTCAGTGGGACTATTTGTGGAATAAGGTGCTATTCAGCTTGAATTGAGGGTATTGGCAACTAGCCCTTTAACACTGTATGGGGAGATAGAAATGGGAACATTACTCTGGGATAGAAAAGGCAGTGGACATATGGTTGTAGTGGGGGGAAGGGCTGTGTATGGTGGAAGCTCCCCTAGGCTTAGATAAGGATCTGCATTTTAGGATATTTATCCAGATTCTGAACTTTAGGGATTTTGTCGTCACTGGATTTTTGTGTATGTTTGTTATACTAATGCAGGAGTTTTTGATATGATTTTATTACATTGCAACAATCTGCTGAAATATCATGTACAAATGCCCTCAATGCAATGTGCAAATGCCATCACAAAATACCATGTTCAGAGCCGCAGCTCCCATTGGCCGGGAACGGTGAACCGTGGCCAATGGGAGCTGCAAGCGGCCGTACCTGCGGATGCTCAGGTAAACAAAGCATCTCGCGGCCTGCCAGGGGCTTACCCTGAACAAGCCATGAACCAAGTTTGGAAACCCCTGGACTAGGTCATCTTAATGGTCACTTCTGGCCTTAAAATCTATGAATCTCTAAGTGCAACAATTAGGTTTACAGTGCTGTCCCCTTTACATTTCTAGTAGCCTGCTGTTGCTGGAGGCAGCTGCCATATTGTATTTAGTTCAGATGCAGTTTGTGATAGAGGACATTTATTTTGTTGCCTTCTTATTCCCCACTGAGGATTACCTTCTGTCGGAGAAAAACACAGTTCTCACTCTTTGGTTGGGTGCAGCAAAGTCAGATACTTTACTGTTGTGGACCTTTGTTCAGCTTTCTTTTCTATCCCCATTCATTCTGGCAGCCTGGCAGATTGACATAGTTATGAGTAGAACTAAACAAAAAAATTTGAACTACGGTAAGTTTTTCTATTGGAAAAGGGACTCTTCCCCCCGCACACACCCAAATGAAATATTTGGCATACAATTTTTATTTGAAAATTTTCTGGAATAAGCTATCAAAATAATTATCAGTATTTTTTGTCGATCAAGACCATGTTTTTTGGTAAAATGAACAGTGTTGATAACCACTTGGATAACACCTTTTATAAACATGTTCAATCAAAATATTTTGCAGAAATGAAAAGTGGGTCCATTTTGAATCCTGAAAATTGGGAACAACTGTGACATATTTCACACCTTTAAAAAAAAGTCAGCGAGGTATCTTGTGCAGCTGATGGGTGCTTTGAATGCCATACATGGCAATAAGATCTCTGTAGAATGGCAATAAATCTATACAATGGAAATAATGATACTGATCTCTTTTGTAAAGTGCTTTGAAGTCGACTGATGAAAAGCTCTATATAAGAGCTAGGTTTTATTATTATTAATAGTAAGGGGAAAATTCAATGGTAGCTATTTCTTCTGTTTGCCAGAGGTTGGGAATGTGCAACAGGGGATGGATCACTTGAAGACTATCTGTTCTGTTCATTCCCTCTGAAGCACTTGGCATTGGCCTCTGTCGGAAGACGGGATATTGGTCTAGATGGACCGTTGGTCTTACCCAATATGGCCATTCTTATGTTCTTATACAACTGTGTGCAGGGCCGCCCAGAGGATTCAGGGGGCCTTGGGTCTTCGGGAGCAGGGGGCCCCTGCTGCCGAATTGCCACCGAAGACCCAGCACTTCGGCGGCGGGTCCCGGGGCAGAAGGACCCCCCGCCGCGGGTCTTAAGGGCACTTCGGCGGCGGGTCCCTGAGCGGAAGGACCCCCCGCCGCTGAATTGCCGCCGAAGACCCGGAGCGGAAGAAGCTCCGGGGGCCCGGGCGCCACAAGAGTTTTCCGGGGCCCCCGGAGCGAGTGAAGGACCCCGCTCCAGGGGCCCTGAAAAGCTCTCATGGGGGCCTCTGCGGGGTCCGGGGCCTGGGGCAAATTGCCCCACTTGTCCCCTCCTCTGGGCAGCCCTGACTGTGTGGCAATATTACAATGAGTTTGACACTCTGGCACCAGGAAGTCTAATTGCTGGCCTCATAGCCAATGCAAAAGAGGCCTGTTCTTACTGAGATTGGAGCACAAAAAATAAAGAATTGTCTTTCATCATATTTATCATTCTTATGTTCAGTCACACATACGTGACCTGAATCAGGTTTCACATATAGCAGAGAGATTCGTGTGCTGGCACGTATTAAAAATCAGTTCTTTATACAAATATTTTTGAATGTAAAGTGGCAGGGAAAAGTTCATTACTATTCCAATGTTGTGCTAAAAATGTATTGAATGTAAGAGCCAGCATTTAATAATAATTTAAGTCAGAGGTTCCCAAATTGTGGCCCATGGATCCATGGTGGCCTGCCAAACACTTGGGGGTAGTCTGTGGAAAGCTGGATGGTCACATGGTACTAACTGATACTTCTTATTTCAGCTGCTAAATCCTATTAACATATATTACTTTCCTGACATTAATTTTCCATGTAAGCAATAGCTGAAGTTGACACAGGGATTTTACCTGATTCCAAATGAGAGGAGAGAGTCTCAGTGATTGCAAATGCAAAGGGAGGCATCCAGGAGACAATGTGTATTAAAATGTGGTTCCTGATATGAAATATTTTGAGAACCCCTGAGCTTAGTGAAGGCACAGTGAGCTCTGAGTTACTTCATTTCAAATAAAAAAGTATTGTTTAAAACTGACTCATTTATTTGCCTGCAAGAGCAAAATCAGATCACCTTTCTCAGCAATAGTAAATTTAAAAAAACCCATCCGTGCTGGACATCAGGTATTTGATAGAACATAACTCACGAGAGAGTCAAGATAATTGCAGTAAGCCACAACAAAGTGCTAGCAATGAAACTGGAAGGTTTTCACATTCATCCCATGAATTTAGCAAACCAGTCTTGAAACGAGGCAAGACCTTTCTTGCAGACATGAATGTCACTAACTGGCACAGAAAACGAAGGACACAGAGTTTATTGAAGGCTAATGTACTGGGATTAGACACAGTGCCATAGATTCACCAAATCCTAGAGGATTCTTTTGATGTATTTTTTTCTTTGGAGAGCGGAAGGGGCATGGAAAGAATTAATTTAATGGGGTGTGAACTTGTTTGTGATGGGGAGATAAGGATTGTGGTCCCAATTGTGCCCGTTAGACTCAGGTTCAGGTTGACAGCAGTGCTGAGCCATGCTGCCTCAGGGGGGCACAGCTGCCACCCCACCATTTAGGAAGATGCTTCCTGGAAATGGTTGAGGAGTGGAGGAATAGTGGAGATGGCAGTGGTGAGACCAGGTAGGGAGAACATCGGACTCAGTTGTATATGAAAGGGAAGCCTGAACTTGAGGTATGAAATGGGACTTTCTGGGGCTTGAAAAGGCCAGTGGGCACTACCAGATGGTCAGTACCAGAGTTCATTCGTAGGTTTGTAAATAATTGTAAATCGTAAATAATAAATTACAAGTTAGTTAATTCAGTCTGGAGTGGAGCTGGAGTGAATGGGGATCTCTTCAGTGGCCTTCGAACACCTACCATGCCTATCAGAGGACTCCTGCTTCTGGCGACGGAGTTCTTGTAACAAAGGAGAAGAGGGAGAAGTGCCCTGAGATAAAATTTCCAAGTGAGAAGCTTGGTGGTGGCGGCAGGTATTCGAAACTGGGTCAAAAGAAACCCGAGGTCATCACAGTACTGTACACTCCTGTTACCTTCGTATAGCTGTGCAAGTGATATCCACAGTGTCACCCTCTATGTAAATGTCTTATACGTGGGGCTAAAAATCTATATAAAGACTTCATATTAAAAGACTGGAAAGAGCTGCATTAATGAATATAAATGAGATGACGTGATCTATATGAAAAGCTCTGGTGCTGTTCTTGGCCTGTCTCCAAAAATCTGGATGAAATGTCTGTCCCCTGATTGCAGATTCCTCCCTCCCCCCCCCCCCCCAATTATATGGAAACGAGAAAAGTTTAATAAAAAAAAAAAGAAAGCAGGGGTTGAAATCTCTCTTACCTGAGTAATTCACTTGTGCTGCACTGCCCAACCTCTCTTGCCAGCTAAAACTTCTAGCAATGCTGATTAACTGGTCAGCAGGTCCCAGTAAATTGCACTGTTAATTCAAAATATGCTGTGTGGGCTGACAGCGAACAGATGGCTCAGGGTACGAACCACAACCAGTTATTTCTGAATAAAAGCCTTGGTGCCTTGTTACCTGTTCAGAACTTGTGTTTTAAAAGCGTTTACACTCATGGAGCTATCCAAGGACTGTTTTAATTCTCCCACAGGTTTATCGATAGTAGTGTGTTTATATGTCCTGCTTTGGGTGGGATAGCCAGAGTGCTACACTTCAGCAACGCAGTATGTTTGTTAAAAGAACAGGAGTACTTGTGGCACCTTAGCGGGGCCGGCTCCAGGCACCAGCCCACCAAGCACGTGCTTGGGGCGGCACCTTGGGACGGGGCGGCGCTTGGGTTTTTATTTATTTATTTATTTATTTTTGGTTCGTAGGGGCAGTGCTGGAGGGTTTTTTTGTTTCCGCGGCCCGGCGCTCGGAGGGTGGGGCTTCGGGCAGCGCGGCGCTCAGATGGGGGAGGGGGGGCTGGTGCGGCGCTGGGATGGGGGGGCGGGGATTGGCGCAGCACGGCGCTCGGTGGGGCGGGGGCTTGGCGCGGTGCTCGGATGGGGGGGCGGCGCTCAGATGGGGGGCTGGCGCGGCACGGCGCTCAAAAACAGACTCCAAAGAGAGACTGCTGAACTTGAATTAATATGCAAATTAGATACAATTAACTTAGGTTTAAACAGAGACTGGGAATGGTTGGGTCATTACACTAATTGAATCTATTTCCCCATGATAAGTTCTCCTCACACCTTCTATGGGTCATCTCGATTATCACTTCAAAAGTTTTTTTTCTCCTGCTGATGATAGCTCATCTCAATTGATTGGCCTCTTACAGTTGGCATGACTACTTCCACCTTTTCATGTATAAATTTCACCTCTGTATGTATAAATTTCTTCTTTCTGTGTGTTCCATTCTATGCATCCGAAGAAGTGGGCTGTAGCCCACGAAAGCTTATGCTCAAATAAATTTGTTAGTCTCTAAGGTGCCACAAGTACTCCTGTTCTTTTTGCGGATACAGACTAACACAGCTGCTACTCTGAAGTATGTTTGTTGTCCATCATCGAGGAAAGTTGCCCATTGTCCTATGTTTTGACCCTACCATCCTACATGACTTACTCCTATGCTGTCCTACCTGTTACAAAGACAGGGGAATGTCACCATGGTGAATCTGTGCAAACAGCTATTGAGGACAGATGGAGAAATATTTTTTCAATTTACATCTTATTATCACATGGCTTTGGCACATTAGGGACGAGTAGGCGTATGTCATACATAGTGTAAATACAAGAGCTAGGTTAATGCAGCAGCAAAGTATTTGTGATTGCTTGTTTGAATTAACCCCTCACATTCACTTTGGGATATACGGCCTCTCCTATTTGCTTTCTGCAAATGCATGTGATCAAGTTTTTGTCTGTAAGAATATTTTGTTTGTAAGAATATTTTCAGAAAGTGATGTGAATATCAATGAGAACAACCATGTATCTCAATTTATCTCACATGGCCATCTCACATGTCATATGGCCATCTTGAAGGCTCTCTCAGGGTTTGAAAATCAACCAAGCAGACAGTAGAAACAATCCCATGTGATTGTGGTGACCAATCCCACAGTTTGAAATATGAAAAACAAATAATACTCAAAGTAATAATGATGGCAGATAGTTTGCAAACGATGCATAGGTTGAAAAATGTTCACATAAACTGTTCATTGAATAATTGAGTATGTAACACTAAAATCTAAGTCTATTTTTTTGAAAAGAAAAAAGAACTAAATTAAATTATTCACTGTGTGTAGTTCCTATAGCTCTGGTAAATACCTTTAAATCAACTTCTAAATTTCCTGACACTTGTGTGTTTCAAGTTGTCAGTCTTGTATATCTCATTAGCACGATAATGTTCTTCTAACATAGGGCCAGTTTTCAGAAATGAGAGGTGTGCAATTGGATGCTAAAATACCATAATTGCACATGCAAATTGCTTATTTGTGCAAACAAATTCACCTACTTCTGCATTTTGGATGCCTAACATTTTTTAAACTTTGATATAGATTATTTTTCCACTGAACTTCCTTTTTTGAAAGGAAAAAAAAGATTTTAGAAAATCCAAATTGATCTTGAATGCAAACAAATTAATTTCAATGTGTGATCTTGTAAAAAATGCAGGTGTGTTGAACCCCAAATATATATATCTTTGTGTCAACACCCTGAAATAA
The DNA here is from genome assembly GCF_002925995.2 of Terrapene triunguis. Lineage (NCBI taxonomy): Eukaryota > Metazoa > Chordata > Testudines > Emydidae > Terrapene > Terrapene triunguis. The sequence continues at coordinate 9,070,507 of NW_020664980.1, forward strand.
ACATGCTACCATCACTAACATATGTATATATCATGTGTTCCTTATGTATGTATCTGATATATATACATCAGTAAGAAATTGTATGTAATACATTTGGGGAAAATGTACTTGGCAAGAGATGGCATTCTGTTTTTTGGATACAAATACCTGGTTACTCAAACTAGTAGCTCACAACTTCATTAGCAAATTCATGATTATTTTCATAACTATCTTCCTCCTCCTCAGCCCCATGGAATTTTCAGAATATTCCTGGATAGTGTGGCCAAGATTTTCAAAAGTGACTATTGGTTTTGAAAATTGGGTCCCTCTAAGGTGTCACAAGTTGGGTACCTAAAATCACTAGTCACTTTATAAAATCTTGATCTATATATTTTAGATGAGATGTGTTACAAAGCCACCCTTTGGGACTACTGAGGGGAAATAGTTTCCTTTCTTTCGGCTAATGTCCTTGCTTAATGTAAAGAAATGAAGTTAACAGTTTCAACCAGCAGGTGGAGTCTAAATGGAGTACAGTAAAACAGGAGAGAGAGAGAGCCATGCATATTCTTTAGCCCTTGTTTAGAATTTTATCATGAAAAGTACCCCCTATGGCTTAGAAATGTTGAAAGTTCTAAAGAACCCTAAGATCACTTTACATTCCATTAGCTGTAAGCCTGATAGGCTGTTTCAAAGGGTGGCATGTATAGTTTATTAATCTCACTCATATCGACACATGTGGAAGGGTTAAATAATTGTCTGTATTCCTAAATGAAAAAGAAAGTAAGCGGCCAATTAATATAGTTCTGCGAACAGATAAAAGGGAAAAAAGCACTTATTGATTCTGCTGAACTAACTTATTGATTGCAAGTTTTCTTGTTAGTTCCTAAAAGGGTTACCTACCAGAGAAAAGAAAAGACTGAGAAGGACTCACTGGCAATACCACATAATGAAAGTGTTGAAAACTCCACATGCATTGCAAGTGAGTTTAAGGCACAACAGTTATCAAACAAAAATCATGGTGCTGTGTTGGTAGCAGTGAGGGTGAGTACATAAAAGATTGCGAATTGCTCAGATGCTGTGGTAATGAGGGCCAAGTAAGTACCTAAAATAGATTTGAAGACATTCAGATTAAAAACGTCCTGTGCTTAAATGAGCCACGGTGGTTTAATTGTCATTATATATATCTTGCATGAGAATGAGCATTTGAGTTTTTGCAAACTAGTAATTTTCTAATATATTTTTCAGCTCAAATTTGACCCTAAAATCTGGCTCTTACAAAACTTAAGACTAATATTTACACCATTGAAAAAAAATCCAGTGGAAACAGCTTTTTAAAGAAGCAAATGGTCTCCTATAAGTGTTTGCAACTGAAATACTGCAGTCTTATCAAAAGCGACAAATAGTCCTGTGGCACCTTATAGACTAACAGAAGTATTGGAGCATAAGCTTTCGTGGGTGAATACCCACTTCGTCAGATGCATGCAGTCTTATACGAAAGCATAAGAATCTGAATGTCACAGTGACCAGGAACTATATAGAGGGGATGGAGCCCCCACATTTTGGATCTAGCTTTTGAACACCTCACATTTGGCATCGGGAGATTGGTTTACTGGCAACTGGCTACAAATAAAAATGATATGATTGCTCTATTACTATTTTCCAAGCTGACAGAAATGCATACAATAAATAGAAATAGCTACAGTTTAATTAGATTTTTAAAATGATTTCAACTATATTAATCTAAGGTGATCTTAGAAACATAGGTAAGCAAATGTGTTTATTGAATACAGGGCCGGCTCTAGCTTTTTTGCTGCCCCAAGCGGCGGGAAAAAAAAAAAAAAAAAGCCGCGATCGGCGGCACTTCGTCGGCTGCTCTCCCGCGCCGCTTCATTCATCCAAGAGGGACTGAGGAACCCGCCGCTGAATTGCCACCGAAGACATGGACATGCCGCCCCCTTCCAGGGGCCACCCCAAGCACCAGCTTGCTGTGCTGGTGCCTGGAGCCGGCCCTGGAGCACCAGCTATAATGGAGCTGCTCCAGTTTACACCAGTAGGCAATTTGGCCTGTGATTTTTACCTGGAGGGTGTCACTTTAGGGCTGTAAGCCTATTGGCCGTAGCTCAAGGGCCACACCAAACTGCTTACTGTGGAGCAGATTGCATTCTCTCTCATCTTCATTTCACAAGCAAGACCTATAGAAATTGCAGGCTCCAACTCAATCACAGTTATAACATGTCCGTCACTGTAATATTGAGGCACCAGCAGTGGTGTAGATTAGCCCGTAGGCATCAGTTCTGTGAGGGGAAAAATTACAGCTGTGATTTTTATCACTGTACCACTACCTCTTTTTCTATGATTCATATTACCTTAAAAGATTAGTTTTCTTTACCATTTAACCTCTCTCAGTATTGCTGCCTGCACTAAATTTATATCTAGAATAAATCTAGAGCCTTTTAAAAAAAATTGAATTCAGGTACTTTTCTTGGTGAAAATAAGATAATATGATCTTTGATTGTGGTACTTTGAAATCTTTATTGAAAATGTGTGTATGTATATATATATATATATATATATACACCTCTACCATGATATAACGCTGTCCTCGGGAGCCAAAAAATCTTACCGCATTATAGGTGAAACCATGTTATATCGAACTTGCTTTGATCCACTGGAGTGCACAGCCCCCCCCCCCCGAGCGCTGCTTTACCGCGTTACATCTGAATTTGTGTTATATCGGGTCGCGTTATATCGGGGTAGAGGTGTATACATAATTTTATATATATATATATATCATTATTATTATTATTTATTATTATTACATTCATTACATGTCTCAGAATAAATGACAACATAAAAAATAATGAATGCTGCTGTTTGGTTCATCATCCCTATTTGGATCTGATTTGTGTTTAGAGAGCTGGAAACTCTTCAGAACTGTTTAGATGTAGATATTCTGGAGCACTGTTTTCTGACTGACAAGTTAGGACTCTTTTCACTAATAGGTTACTGCACTCCTGATTTTCTTGCAAGCTTCCTGGGTGAATTGCATTCTGTTCTGTCTAGGATCTTATACCACCCTCATGACTGTAGCATTTTAATGCCTTCAGTAGTGCATCAAGCTATGTGACTAAACATGAATCATGTATGATTCATTCTGTCTCATCCTTTCCCCAGGGAGAGAATTGTGCAATAGAGGGTGTTGTTTTGGTAGGGTTTTGTTTTTAAATTTACATGCTGTCGTGTTTATGTTAGAGAAATCAAGGCTGCATGTGCGTCATACCCTCTTTTAAATAATTTGCTCACTGACATTGGATATTTGATCCATAGTAATGGGAGACTCCTAGTTTATGGTCAGAGGTTCAGAAACCTGAAATGGGGGGTATGAAGCCATAATTTTGCAAAGCAGAAATTACTCTAAAAACCAACAAAATTGAAGTGAGAATTATCTCTTTTCTATACAGTTTTTGAACCATCCTATCATATAGAAAGGATGTCATGTCCTATTAAATTCCATGTTTCCAGACACCTATAGAAAGGAAATGTCTGTTAAATCATGTCGGACCTTTCCATAAGGGCATTATTAATGTCATTCTAGTGTTGCCTCTGCTCCGTGCTGTAACAGACATATAGGAAGAGATGGTCTCTGCCTAAGAAAGTTTTAAATCTACTTGAGGCACAGAGAAAACAGTTCAGGCCTTGTTAATATACTGGGCGATAGTACAAACCCAAATACAGAGAGTAAATCTTGGAGTTCTATGTAGGGCTTTACAAGAGACATGTCTGTGAAGAAGGGATTTGCAGGAGGAAAGCTAGGCAGTTTGGACCGTGCTGTTTTTGGAGAATGCCTTTCAAGATGAGACCAGAGATAAGGTAGAGGGTGGTTGACTTTTATTGACCCTCTGCACCCTCTAGTGGGGATTAAAATAAATTTTTTGAATTTTATAAAGGTTTCAAGCAGTCCTGGATGCCCCTGACTTCACCTCTCTACAATGGGTAATGGAGGACACAAAAGTAGCCACCTTTAGCGCATAGGAAATGGTTGCATCAGGACTATCAGCAGGGACAAGCCGTGTGAGGCAACAATAGTTATTATTAATGTGTGTTACACCAATAGCATGCATGACACTTCACAATTCATCCACTTGAATTAAAACTAAGAGGACCATTGCGGGGGGCTGTGGCCTAGAATGCCATTAATGATGTGCCATCTGGTGAGTAGGCTGGCTACGCAGGAACTTAAAGTGAGGCTGAGTGGTTTAGCTCCCATACTGCTGGAGACAGAGCATAACAATAAGACCAAAAGAAAATTGTTCCAAAAGGTCCTTGTAGTTAAGAGGAAGGACGGATGTGTGGCTAAGGTACTGGGCTGGGCTTCAGGAGATGTGGGTTCAATTTCCAGCTTTAGCACAGACTCCTTGTGTGAGCTGATCTCAGTTAGAGCCTCTGGGTGTTACAGTAATACTAATAATTAGCAACACTAATATATAGTGAGGATGTGTGTGGTGGGTAAGGCAGGTGACCTAATTGGCATTGCTCTGTGTAGTTTTCTCATGTTTATTCTAGTGGTATCTGAGTGTGGGCATCCTGACTCCAGCTCCCATGAGTCCTGTGCATCACCCAGTTAATTAAACTATTTATTATTTGTATTACAGTAGTGCCTAGAGATCCCCACTGTGATCGGGGGCTACACTGCACTAGATGCTATATGCAGAGGTGAAAGTAAGCCGGTACAGTCCGGTACCGCATACTGGCAAGAGTCGGTACTCAGCTGACCGTACCAGCACGGGGCAGCTTCCCCAGGCTGGCAATTTAAAAGGGCCTTGGGCTCCCAGCCGCCGCTGCAGCTACTGCTACCATAGGGCTCCAACGGTGATTTAAAGGGCCCGGGGCTCCCGGCCGCCGCTACCGCAGCCAGAGCCCCAGGCCCTTTAAATTGCCACCAGAGTCCCGGGGTAGCAGCGGCGGCCAGGAGCTCCAGGTCTATGGCGGTGATTTAAAGGGCCTGGGGATTTAAAGGCCCCAAGGCCCCCCCCCAGACCTTGCTCAGGACCCCGGCCCTGCGTACAGGTAAGTCCCTTAAGTTACTTTCACCCCTGGCTAGAGGTACACATTATTATTATTATTCCCACAGCACCTAGGAGCCCTACTTATGGACCAGAACCCCATTGTGCTAGGCGCTGTACAAACACACAACAAAAAGATGGACACTGCCCCAAAGAGCTTAGAATCTAAGTATAAGCCAGTATAAGATGGATACAGACCGATGGCGGGGGGTATGAGAAAACAATGAGACTCTGTTGGTCAACATGGCAGGCAATGATCTCAGCACCCCAGCAACCTAACTGTTGTCTGGTTTGTGTAGGCATCATGGTGAAGGAGAGTTTTAAGGAGAGATTTGAAGGAGAACAATCCGCTTTGAGGATGTTTACGGAAAGTACCTCCTGAGCATGAGGGGCAGCATGGGAAAAAGCATGGAAGTGTGTGACTGAAAATGTAACAAGTGGGCAATGGAGGCTGCATCATGGGCCAATCAGAGGCAGGAGTTGACAACCTGATAGTGAGTGAGAGATGATAGGGTGGAAAGGGATGCAAAGAGAGAGGTGACGTTAAAGGGACAGGCTAGGAAATGGTCTTTGCAACAGCATTCTGGATAGATATGAGCAGAGCAAAATTGCATTTGTCAAGGCCAGAGAGAAGGATGTTGCAGTAGTCAAGACAAGAGATGGTGAGAGCCTGGATGAGAGTTTTAGCTGCGTGGCTGGATAGGAAAGGCCAGATCTTAGAGATGTTATAAAGCAGTGGTTCTCAAAGTCAGTCCGCTGCTTGTTCAGGGAAAGCCCCTGGTGGGCTGGGCCGGTTTGTTTACCTGCCGCGTCAGCAGGTTTGGCCGATTGCGGCTCCCACTAGCTGTAGTTCATCGCTCCAGGCCAATGGGGACTGTGGGAAGCGGCGTGGGCCGAGGGATGTGCTGACCGCCCTTCCCGCAGCCCCCATTGCCTGGAGCGGCAAACTGCGGCCAGTGGGAGCCGCGATCAGCCAAACCTGTGGACGCGGCAGGAAAACAAACCAGCTCAGCCCACCAGGGGCTTTCCCTGAACAAGCGGCAGACTGACTTTGAGAACCACTGTTATAAAGGAAAAATCAGCAAGACTTAGACATAACCTGGATGTGAGGACCTAGAGAGAGGTCTGAGCAAATTGTGTCTACACTGCAATTAAAAACACGTGGCTGGCCTGTGCTGGCTGACTTGGGCTCACAGGGCTCGTCCTAAGGGGCTGTTTAATCCCAGTGTAGACGTTTGAGCTCAGGCTGGCGCCTGGACTCTACAACCTGAATGTCTACACCACTGCTAAACACCGCAGGTGTCTAATTGCAGTGTAGACATATCCAAAGGTGATGCCCAGGTTACAGGCCTGAGTGACAGGCAGGAGGATGGTGTTGTTTACAGTGGTTGACAAAGGAGGTAGCAGGGAGGGAGAGGAAGAAAGAAGAAAAGAAAGGAACCATGGTCGGATCCTGTATTGTGGAAGCAGAAGTGATTGTTGTGGTCTTAGCGTCAGACATTTCCTTGAAGGTAATTAACCAAATTATCAGTAAGTAGAGTGACACCCAATTTGCTGTGTTCATACTCAAGAAACGGCAGCCAACTTTCTTTTGTTGCTTGGCAACTCACACATGCTTTGAAATTTGTTTAGAATAGTGAGTGATAAACATTTCTCCAATAGGCCAGGAGGCAAACCTAGTGTGCTGCAAACATCCAGAAGCTTGGAAAAACCCACCCAGAGAATCATTAATTTTTTCTTTAAAAAGCCCCTCAGCCTTATTACGTAAACAGACGTGGAGGAGAAGCTTGAGGAAGGGAGAAAGATCTCCTGACCTTTAAAAAGGCCCTAACTATTTCCATACTGCTGTGCTTAGCATTCCTACCACGTTGCTCCTTGTTTTGCCAACTCGTACCCTCTGTTAAGCTTTCCCCTTTTACATTCTGTTTGGTGAAGATGCTCACCTACTGATACTGCATATCACTGCGCCAATAAGAAAAAATAGCTAAATGCACAAAAGGCACCATTGTATATATGCAGTACAGCCCATCAAGCACATCCCCTGCAATCAGCATGTGATCACTGACATATAGGTTGCACGTGTGGCCTGTGGGAAATGCACTTGTTTTCAAGGAAAATCTTTTTTTGCAGATCTTGACCCAGCCAACATTCCGATGTGTTTTGTTCCAATAGTGATGTGTGCTAAGTAGGTTTAAAATGCTCCCATTCTGTCTTGGTAGCACTCACTGTGCACTCGTGTAAATGACTGCACAAGGTGCACGGCCATGGAAAATCAGACCTTCAAAGTGCAAAAATGGGCATAGGACACACAACCTATGACACACTTCTCCCTCCTTCCCTGTATAGTGGGTTGGCAGATTTCCTGTGGATACATATTTTATATCACAATGGCCCTGAGAATCTCTCTTTCCTATATTTTTAATTTGCAGTAACCAATAGAAATCAGAAGTGGAAAAGACCTGTGTCTACGTATTGGATCGCTTTTTCTCTATATGCTTCAGATTCCATTTTCCAATGTGAATTTCATTTAATTTCTGAACATAACTTTACTGTTGGCAAAATATTTTAAGCTATTTCCTTAGGTTGCTGATTCCTCTGTCTTGGTTTCAGACATTCTCTCCATTGATTTTGATAGACATCATATTTTCGGATGATGCTGCGTTTCTTGTCTCCATACGCACCCTTTCTCATTGCTTTGTCTTGATACGTGGATATTATCTCAGTTGCCTTGCACTAACACCACTAAGACACATTCAAGTGATATAAAGTCAATTTAGCTATCAAACCAGTGATTGAAAATTGCTATTCCATCTGCTCAGCAGTTGATTTTCAAATGTAAATATATTGGCTCCTTTAAAACACTTTTCTTCAAAGCTTGTCACTGTAATATTTCTTAAGAGATTTTTTTTTAAGTACCACATGCAGGCTACTAACTTGTCAAGCATCTTTCGGTCCAATGTGATTTTAATAGGGTTAAAAGATTTATGTACCTGCCTTCTACCCAATAAGCACGAAAGCTGTACCAGAAAGGCCACGTTAAATTGATCTGTGGGTATGCTGGCACTGCAATATATTTTGTTAAAATGTTTGTTCTTTCGGTGCTACATATCAGACCTAGGAATATCTTTAAAATGAGTAGGTGTTTCACTGTCTTGATGAATAATTGGCAGCTATCTATTAATATGCTAGACGGTTATTGCCTTGTATCTCTGTGAAGGTATCAGAATTTGTCGGCAGCTGTACCATTTTCCATAATTATATTGAAGGAAAAAGATTGATTTATTTTCAAAACTGCAAATTTTGCATGGTGAAAGCATAGTCTGCTAGCAAGCATCTTGTAGGCTAAATAATCTATTTTCGATAGACTTTGTAACTATATAGATTCGCATTTTCGTCAAATAAAAAACAGAGATAGAAATTTTTGGTTCAAGAATTCCTGCGGACCTATTGAAAGTGTTTTGTTTTTGTTCTCTTCAACTTTCTTAGGGACAAAATTTCCGAACACAGCTTCTAATTCTGTGCATGTGAATGATTATGCACGCAGTTATGAGCATACACAACAAGAAGTCACATTGAGATCCCCTTGACAATATGGCCTTTAAGACGTCCGAGTCATTATACTACTTATTAAAGTGATGAGAGGATAAACCCACTGGTTTGAAACAAGCACTACACAAAGTTCCTCCAGATAGCTTTGCCAACACACCTCAAACCTGATCCTGATATTCATTTAAGCAGAGACTAAGGGCTGGTCTATACTTACCCGTTAGTTCGACGGCTGGAAATCGAACTTCCGGGTTCGATTTATCGCGTCTGGTCTGGACGTGATAAATCGATCCCGGAAGTGCTCGCCGTCGACTGCGGTACTCCAGCTCGGCGAGAGGAGTACCGCAGAGTCGACGGGGAGCCTGCCTGCCGCGTGTGGACCACGTCTGAACCGCGGTAAGTTCGAACTAAGGTATGTCGACTTCAGCTACGTTATTCACGTAGCTGAAGTTGCGTACCTTAGATCGAATTGGGGTGTTAGTGTAGACCAGGACTTAGTCAAGTGAAATTGTGCCAAAGTAGGGGATTGTTCTCATGGTGTACCCTACCAGCGACAAGAATAATGTGACCAAACTAATTTTCATTCATGATCTAACTCAGGACTGGAGCTCATTTCTCCAGACTTAAACAAATGTTCTCATTTTTATCTCAATGTATTTCATGTTTTAAATGGAGGATTGACCTTTGTACCTTGGTGATATGGTTTTTTCTGCCCACTTAGTGCCCAAGAATAGTTTGTTGTTCCTTGCTCCACATTGTTAGATTGTCAGTGTAGTCTTATCGTAGCTGCAGGGCTAATGTCTACGTAAATTTTCTTCTTTGGTTCCCACTTCAATTCTGATCACAAACACAGAGACGGCGGTTCTGGTACTTGGAATGGTGTTAATAACTAAAGGGACCCCAACAAATCATCTGAAATACAGAGGTGGGTCAGATGAATGGTTTGAATAAAAGTAACTCATAGTGAACCATCAGGTGGGAATTAAAATTTAATTTAGAATGTACTGTCACTGCCGTGGTGATGGTGGTGTGATTACTTTGATTGACTGCTGGTTTCTTTCACCTTTGCGAGCCTTAGGATTTTACTATCCGAGGAAATTAAGGCTGAATTGCAACAGGAAATTCCTTGTACCCAGGTGTTTCTGGTTATCCGCTGAATAACTCCTCTGGTGGGGAGGCAAGGATTATGATGAGATGGTTTGGAATCCATGATTGCTCATGGCTCAGTACCACACATTGACAGTCTGGCAGCTGTTATGTTTGTTCTTGGCAGAGGATGGGGAAATCCGTCTGAGCTAAGTAACAGGGGCGGCGAGCAGCGATCATTTCATTGTTTTATTTCAATAGTTAGGGGGAAGGGTGAAAAGCTAGTTTTCTGGGATTTAATGAACTGAATTTAGAAACCACCATTAGATCCTGGTGGGTTGTATTTTTGGCGTCCCTACTTGGCTGCCTACTCTACTGCACTTCTTCTGTGTTCCTGCTTGACGTTGGCTAACATCCAAGCCTAATATCCAAGGGTCCGATCTAACTCTAGGTTATTCACTGGTAGGGTGACCAGATGTCCCGATTTTATAGGGACAGTCCCGATGTTTGGGGTCTTTTTCTTATATAGGCTCCTATTATCTCCCACCCCCCTGTCCCGATTTTTCACACTTACTGTCTGGTCACCCTATTCAATGGGAATTGGATTGGGTTCTAATAAAGAGGCGAGACGACCTTCAAAGAGCTGAGCTGGCCTGATGCAAGCGAAGATATCCAAAAACAATAGTAATATAATGACTGAAGATCCCACACTGGATAATATGGAGTGGATACCGCCAGTGCTTCGATAAGTATATTTGTACTAAACATATCAACAAGGAAACAAGTGTTCCTTGATCATAATGGTTCCTGCTGGCTTTAAAATCTATGGATCTAAGTATACACATTTACACTGGGGCATCTTGATTACCACTGGAAATTCATATTAACTTCAACAGAGATGGTGTGTGGAGATCAAGAGTGGTGCAATGTATGGCTCAGTGAATGCAGATTCTCCGATACCAAGGTGTTGAGCATGGTATAAATAGCTAGCTAGCTAGACTTTTAGCTAACACATACATAACTTGATAATTCTGAAATATCCTTTAACATCTATCAGAGAGAAAGCAAAGCAGAAGACATATAGATATATCTATTCTCTCACTCTTTTGCTGGAAAATAGAGATAAATGCACTGTTATTATTTATTGCTAAGTGCCAATAATGGGCTCTATACTGAACAGAATACAGGTATTGTCACAGTTACAGGGCTAGCTGCCCTCTGTCCCCTCTCTGGTCTTTCTGAGTGCACCTCCTCAGATGTTAGGCCTCATCCCCTTCCTTGTCCTCAGGTGGAATTTCTCCCACTTTTAGACTAGGCTCTGGGGTATGTACATCTCCTGTGTGTCCACTGTTCTTCTCCTGCAGGTCTGACCATGTTTGGGCACCTGTGATTTTTCTTTTTGGAATCTGTGATCAGTGCACTTGGTAATCAGGACAAAACATTAGAGGAAAAAAGGATTTCAAAAAAACAAACAATCTACACACATGTCATTCATACCTAAAGGTTTACCATACCCCCATGGTAACCAAGGCAGGCCTAGCTTCTTCAGAAACCCCCTGACAGTGACTGTGTCTCAGTCTGGTTTCCCCGAACAACTACGATCTGTCTCTTGAGAGAGGGTCCCTTTTGAAAGCCCACTATGGTTCTTTTGGTTTCTCTGTTCCCATGCTGTGACCCTTCAGGTCCAAACCAGTCCTGTAGGCTTAGGAGCAGATCAAACCAGAGTCCCGAGAGCCAATGCTTCTGGCTTTGTCCCTTAATAGCCCGTAACTGTTTCCTGAGGGGTGGCTGACTTTGGGCCATCCTTTTGCTTCCTGCCTGTTTTTCCAGACAGACTCCGTATTGCAGTAAGCAGTGTATTTATAGAGTAAACATCCCAATACCTAGGCCTACATACAGTTTTCATAAATTGTTACAGAGCAGTTCCAAATCCATCATAATCTGTGCCCCCCAAAAGCTTACCAACACTCTCACGAAGAATTAAAACCACCTGATTCCCCACTGAAGTAGTTCACATATTACATGTTTTGCTGTATTGCTTTAGGAAGAGTTTTTTTAAAAGGTAAACTTCCCTCAAATTATATTTGAAAACTCATTAAAACCCTCTTAATCGCATGGCAAAGTTTTATTGTTTTGAAAGAATGCGTAATGGTTACAGCTACAAAAATGTGTGTGCACCAGCTGTAACCAGAGCTGAGCATGCAACTTAGACAACTGAATCCCCGACTACTCACTGCATGGATGGTTCACCCCACTGTGTGGACAGATACCCATTGGGGCACACTGATATAGAATGGGTGCACCCAGATTTTTGTGGTTCCTGCAGATGTATCCACATAAGTAGCCTTAACAGCTTAATAATTTATTACACAGACAGGAAAAAAGTATCGGGCCTTCAGCGTTCGTCCTACTGTTTTATTGTTTTGTGGGATGTATTGACTGTAAATGAATGAGTGACAATATTTTAATGCTAATAATGAAGCTGTGTTCATGCCTGAAGCTGATGTATGTGATTCCACTGGTCTGTTGGCAAAGACTCTCTCTCAAAATGAAGCTCACAATGCATGGTGGAGTCTCCTGTTTAAATGAGAAACACCGTTAAAGTCCATTTACTAGGCTCTGACCAAAAGTGGAGCGGAAGCCAACTCTTGTGCTGACCACTACTAAAAGGCACACAAATGCCATGTAAAGGCCTTAGGTTGGATTCCAGCCTCTGAACACCATAATGCCCCCCAGAGGAATTCCCTCAATGCATGGGTGATGCAGGACCAAATCAGGCAGCCCTCCCCTGTCCCACATCGTGCCCTGCTCCAGTTGGAGAGGCATGTTGGGGATGGCAGTGGTAGTGGGCAGCATACAAAGCAGAATAGCCCATAGGTACCAGCTGCTGTAACTTGTGCTGGGGCCATGCCGTGCCCTCTGGAGCAGCACATAATCTGGGAAGGGCAAAGTTGACCTGAGCCTCTGCTGTGCCAGTGAACCCTTGTTTGTATTTTGTATAGGGCTGGACTGTGGCCAAGTGGCTTGCCCAGAATCACACAGCAAGATCCTCTCAGATCTCTTATTCATACAGATTCTGCTTGGTTGAACTATCAAAATGAATTGGATAGGATCATAATAATTTCCTTTAAGCACTCATGAAGTAAAATGACTTCAGATGATTCCCCGTTTCAGGTGCTGCTGCTGCTGCAGTCCAATGGAGTGATAGCTAGCTACATCTCCATGGACTGCACAAGCAGACAATCCCAGTTTTGTAAAGGACCAGTGGCACTGCGGCTCCCGAACAGTATCAGCTCTCTTCCCCAGTGCCACAGACTTCAAATGACACAGCCTCAAAATAATGCTATGCAAACCGCCTTTGGGAATGTAAATGTAATTTGAAGTCCTGTGTCAGTGAAGAATGTTCTTTACTACATGTGAAGAAATTCAACCAGACACATGGAAATACTTTAATTTCAGCCTTAACCAACAGAGGAGATGGCTGTTATAGATTATGGGAGTCGGGTAACTTAATCTTGAACTTTAAACGTGAGCAATATCAAGAAATATTAGGGGGATTGGAATGTTTAATGCAGTTCTTCTCCATCAGCCTTATATGCAGAGCCAGGAAGAGAGCTGAGGTGAAGTTTTTACTGGATTGATTGATACTTTCATTGGAGCCACAATGAGTTATTCAAATGCCAAGAACTGGCTTTGAAAAACCTGAATGCTCTGCAGTTTTCTCATTAGTCATGGGATATAAAACTAGCCTGAAAGCTGCCACTCTCTCCATGAAGATATTTGGTAATCAGTGGTTTGTCTTAGAGAGAGAGAGCACACACACCTATGTGCCTTTTATTCTTGCCTGTTTCTTCAGTTACTTCAATCGATCTATCCCTGGACCTGTGAATCTGAATAGCCTTTTAAAAAATCTTGCCAGGTGGATTATTTTCCACCCTGTCCCAGGTCTAATTTCCATGTCAAACTAATACCGTATATCTTCCCCCAACCCCCGCTTGTCACTTTAGGGCTTGCTGGATCTGTTTTCTTTAATGCTGAACAATGTACAGTTAAAATCACCTTAAAATGTACTAATATACCTTTTTATCTATTTCTTGAAGGCTTTCCTGGTCTATAAAAAGCAACAAAGAGTCCTGTGGCACCTTATAGACTAACAGATGTATTGGAGCATAAGCTTTCATGGGTGAATACCCACTTCGTCAGACGTCTGACGAAGTGGATATTCACCCACAAAAGCTTATGCTCCAATACATCTGTTAGTCTATGAGGTGCCACAGGACTCTTTGCTGCTTTTTACAGATCCAGACTAACACGGCTACCCCTCTGATTCCTGGTCTATGAGGCCAGACTCTCGAATATTAAACATTTTTTTAAAATGGACGTACATCTGTTTGATATTTAACTCAAAACGAATGGCGAGATTGTAGGACATGAGCAAAATTACACTTCAGATAGCTATAAAATAGGATTTCTTTAAACTACAAAGGATGGAGAGGGGTGTGTGACACACATGATGCAGGTGGAGGCTGAAACTGCCCTTGAGCTCTTCTGAGGTTAGTCACTGACCTGCTAGAAAGAAACATATTGCCCGGTGTCACTCTCTGCCCGCCAGGAAACTGAGGTGCGGAAGACCACGCTTGGATCAGCATGCAAGGAAGGGCACTCCATCTCTGTGCGTTTTAACATAAAACAACATATTCTATCTATTTTACATATTTTAGCTCTTTCCAGGAGCACTCAATTATTAGGCCTAAAAACTGAGGAATGCCCCATAATTAAATACACTTTTCCCTGTCGGAGTCCATCTGTGTGTGTATATTTAGTTGGTTTTGTTAAACAGATCCTTGACCATGCTCTGTTTATAACATGAGAACTGCACGACTGACTGGCATATCAGACGATTTGCAATAAATTTGATGTCAGGGGCTGGCTGGCCCTCTGGGGAAAGCTGGGTTTTGCCTTGCCCAAGAATCTGCAGGGCTCTTTCAGCCTCACTGATGAGCTGGGAACATAAGGGCTAATTAGTGACCCCAGCTGGCTGTAACGGGGCTTAATTAGAAAGGCTGACTCCAGCAGTGGTGGTGAAGCAGGGACAGGACAGCATTGCTTAATTAGGGCTGGGAATGAAGCAGAGGGAGGAACAAGGGAAGTTCCCTTTGGAGAAGAGCCTCAGTAAGTCAGGGTGAGGTACCCATAGGAAACAGGGTAGGTTTCCTGCAGGGTCAGGCCTTGAGTTAGGGCCTGCAACAGGAGAAAGAGACCCACAGGGAGCACAGTAGATTCCTGGGGGTGAGCAACCTGTTGTAGGGGCTAAAAGGAGCAGTGAGATCTTCAGAGGTAAACTGCTAGGATCCCTGGTGAAGGGAAGCAATAGGGGTATCCTGCTGGGGAAGAAGCAAGAGAGGAACATCTCAGCAGGGGGCTAAGAAGCAGAAGACTTCAGTGGAGCCTAAGTGGAGCCGAAGGACTATTAGTTTAAGTGTTTGATTTAGACTTGAAGTTGGACCTTTTGTACTCTGGAAGGCTGGAGGTCTGAGCCACAGAAAACCCAGAGAGGGAGCTGGGAGAAGACACCAGCTGGGCCTGGCCATTGGGATGATGGAAGTGGCTACTGGAGGCCAGGTCTGAGAGATGAAGTCCCCTGCAATGCTGCATCCAGGCATGAGGAGGTGCCCTAGAGTGAGGATGCATTCCTTTTATATTTTGTATAAAGGCTCTAGTCTCTGTTGCAGTGGGCAGTAGAGTCTCTATTGATGGGGGTGGGGGGCTGGAAAAGCATATTGATTGATAGGTGGACAGACTCCTGTTTTTTAACTACTAAGTGCAGGGTTTGTGAGGAGGAGGTGGATAAGTGGCAGTGCCAACTGGTTCATAAAAGACATGCATAGATAGAACTTTGTTGGGGAATGAAATTACTCAGTTGGAGGGCAGATGACAATTTTGGAAGAAGCTGTAATAGCTTGGCTTAAGTGTCCCCCTCACCCAGGTTATACTCTGTGAGAGGGAGAGAATTCTTCTCTGTCCAGGGGTAAAAGAAGATAGTAGGTTTTTTAGATGCACCTTTTCCTCTGTGTGATTAAAAAGCTGTGATATTTCTTGCCCAGAATTGATCCTGTTATGTAAGTTATGTGATAGAACTGGGTTAGACATGGGCTGAAGAACTGGAGTAAGATTCCAGTTCTGGATGAGGTTCAAGCTAGCCTTTGGAGAATTGAGTTTTATTCAATGACACCAAACATCTTTTGAGCCATTCTCACTAATTTTTGCTGCATGTGAAGAGGGAAGTGGCAACAGGCCACTTGTGGTTTAGCTCCAGCTCAGAGCCAAGTGTGGGTGGGAGTGAGCTTGGATCTGAGGATTCTAATACAATCCCCTGGAAATCCAAAGGGGTTCAGATTCAGGGTTCTGGTTTTGGGCCATCTGTAGCATGAACCTTGGCCATCCAAAAAATGCAGTGCAGAATACGAGTCTTGTGAATAAATATGACATGGATACATCGGGGGAGGTTGCAATGTGCAATAGTCATGGGAGAAAGTCCCTAACCGTAGTTATGTCTGCCACACTGACTTTTGTGTGTGTGTGTGTTTGTGTGTGTTTTAGGATAGTAGTGAGAAGAAGGGAACCAAAGAGTAATCCTCTCAACTTGGAGCTGAATCTTTCACCAGGTTTAGTTGTATTTCTATATTAGGTAACAAAGGCACAAAATGCAGGTCTCATTTCTTTGTCAAATGAGGCATTCTTCAATCTGCTTTTTTCACGTCAGTTGTTTATCCAGCCAAGAGATGTTCACATCCAATAGGAGAGCAATCAGCAAATAATGGGGCATTTCTAAATTTTAGGCATGAAATGTGCCTTATATGCAGCAGGAATTCAGTGTATTTTCTGTGTATCACAGAGTTATTTACTTCAATCTGCAATCGCTAGACAGCATATTATCCATACCCATATCCCTGCACACATAGGGTACAAATGGGAACCAGATATCCTCCTTCAAAGAAACATGCACATCAAGAATCAGGTCTGTTTCTAATGTTCCAGAAAGTATTTCACAGTTCTAATGATTATCCTAAGGGAAAAAGAACAGGGTCAGAAAAGAAATGTAAATTAAGAAGCTAGTGGAGGTGTCCAGAGGTACAAAGGTGTCCCTAGGCCAAGACAACATCTTGTTAAAGCCTGACATATCACACAGTATTCATAGCCTGCCTCTCTAGCTCGGTGGTGGGCAACCTGCAGCCCACGTGCCGCATGCGGCCCATCAGGGTAATCTGATTGTGGGCTGCGAGACATTTTGCTGTCATTGACTGTCCGCAGGCATGGCCCTCCGCAGCTTCCAGTGGCTGCGGTTCGCTGTTCCCAGCCAATGGGAGCTGTGGGAAGCGGCAGGCCACAGGGACGTGCTGTCCGCCGCTTCCCACAGCTCCCATTGGCCGGGAACAGAGAACCACGGCCACTGAGAGCTATGAGGGGTGGTGCCTGCGGATGTTCAACGTCAGCAAAATGTCTTGTGGCCTGCAGTCAGATTACCCTGATGGGCCGCATGTAGCCCGCGGCCGCAGGTTACCTTAATGCTGGGTACCATGGCAATCAGCCTATCCAATTGCCCTGGTTGAAGTGCCATTGTTAACTTCATTCCTTTATGTTCACTGGGTATGACAATTAATTCCACCCGTCTCCCACATACTGATGTTGCATCCTATGTGGGCAAGGCCAAGGCCTGAATTAGCAGTGAGCATGTTCCTACACTTGGCGTGACCTCCATGTTCCCACACTTGTGTATTCCTCCCAACCTTCCCTTCTGTTCAGAGTGCAGCATTAGCTCTAGCCGGTGCTATTAGCTTCTCACTTTCATGATCACTAAATTAATGGACCCTTCTTTGGGGGTGGGGGTTAGTAACATTAAGGGCTAGACTGTGGCATTTAACTGCAAGCAATGAGCAGGGTGGGGTGTGTCTTGGTTCACCCTTCCAGCCCTATGAAATTAAGTGTGGGCTGCATGCAATCTGGACCAAAGGCTGTAACAACAAGCAAAGCAGGGGAGCACTTTAACGATCAGGTGGACTCTTCCACTTCAACTCACAGTGTTGGCCACTTTCTATTTCCTGAACAAAGTGTGTTCAGGACCCAGGGCAGGTGCTAGCCTGGCCTTCCATGTCTTTTGCCTGGGTGTCGATAATATGGAGCAAGTTAACAGTGTGCTTTCCCAATTCCTCTCGAAAGAGATGCTTTTTAAACGTAACTGAAATCATGACAGGGAAGATGCTGTCAGCATATGATCCTCACCTGCTCTAAAATCCATTCTTTAAAACTTTAAATCTACAACAAATGACTCTTCCCCTCCCCCCATGTTTCCAACTGGCAGAGAAAAGGCAGAGCCCACTTGTGAGATGGCAGCTGATAAAGGTACAAAAAGACAGAACAGTCTTGAGGTGAACCAGGCAGGTTCTGGGGATGGGAGGGTTGCATGGAGCTAGCTGAGGAGAGGGGGAGGTATCCTTCTCTTTGCAGGGTAAGGATGAGACACAGCAGGGATTGTTCTGTCAGCGCTTCAGTCCATAACATGAGCACAGACCCAGTCATTCCATTCTGCATATCTAGGCTGCACTTTTGATTTGTCTCTCACTCACAGAAATGTTCCCTTTGTCTCTCTGAGAATTGCATGGCCACCAGGCAGTGGTAGGTATGCAAAACTAATAAGTGCATTTGAATAACTTGCCATCTGTAAGACCCAAGCAATTATAGACCTCATAGGCTTATTACCTACCAAGTAAAAATTCTATTCCAGTTAAACATTCCTCATATAATATCCCCACTGCAGTCAGCATTTCAAGAAAAACACTGGTGTTACAACTGCTGTTTCTTTGGTACTAATGAGTTAGCTTTGGCTGTGGATCAGGGGCTTTGGACTGGTGTAGTTTACGTTCACCTATCAAAGGGGTTAGGAATTCTGGACCAGACCTTGTTTAATGATTTAAAGCAAAATTGGGGCCAGTGGGAGTGTAGTTAGCTGGTAACATCAGTACCTGAGATACTTCGCATCAATAAACCCTGTTCTATAAAGACTGTGAATTGAGTTCCTTCAGGATTTGTATTGGGCCTTGTCCTCTTCTAGGAATGGTGCAGATATAGTGGGGGGAAATTTGAAGTTTTGTAGTTAGAACTTTTTTCTCACACTGATGAGACCCCGGTGCATGACCTGGGGGTGGGGGCATAATGGGGATCCAGAATCAATTACAAAACAACTTAGCACGTTGTAGAACAACAGCTGTGTTTTATCTGGTATGAATAGTGAGAAAATCCAGGTGATAGTTTCTGGATCAACTGGCAAATTTTGGAGTCATCTGGGGCAGGACTTTAGAATCATCAACATTTGCAGATTCATATTCCAGAACCTTCATCTAGGAAGGCAGCGTGCTGGAATAGATCAGACATGGGATTCAGGACTTCTGAGTTCTTCTGTTTGACCTTCAGTGAGTCACAGGTTAATCTCATGCATGCCTGTATAAATGGGGAGAATGATCCCTCCCTCCCTTCTAAAATGGTTCGAGATTTGATGGATGAAAAGGCCATTTCATAATGATTATTGGCAAGTTATTGTACACGAATACATTGGAAGGGATATTACCAAGTGGTTAGAAAATGAGATCAGGAGCCTGGAATCCTGTGTTCTGTTCCTATGTTTGCTGCTGTGACCTTGGTCCAGTCATTATGCTATGTGCCTCGGTTTCCCTTTCTTTTAAGCGAGTGTAATATTTACCAAGCTCACAGGGTTTGGTGAAATTTAATGTCTGTAAACCACTACGAGCTTCTTGGATGAATGCCTCTCAAAGGCCGGAGCATTATCATTGCTCATTAGGCAAAGATTTGTCCCTCCCCATTTACAATAATCTATTTATGGGACAAGTTGGAAAGTTAGTAAAGCCTGGGGCTGATGTTGTTTTGTGGGACTGCTCCACCATATCAAGTTTATCATGCACTGTAGTCACGGTCATTGAAATCTGCTTTAGCCTTTACAGCGCTTTCTGGGTTAATGGTTTGTGGTGAGTCACTTATCCTTTCTGTGTTTCTGTTTCTCCATTTAGAAGATGAGAGGAATAATGCTGAGTTAGCTTGCCTGCCCTGAGGGACACAGCTCTAGCCCCACAGAAAGCCATCTGTACGTGAGGCGAGGGCAGGAGGGTTGGTTGGAGAAAACACGTTGTTGCCTGTTGGCAACCAGGGATGAATCTGCCTGAGTCTGATTTAACTCTTCTGCTTTACCACTTTTGCACTGAGAAACATTGTAGGAGTGGCGGGAGGCAGTGAATTTCCTGGTGACATGCTCCCATCTGGAGGGAACCAAAGCGTCTTGGCGCCAGCTCACTGGCACTGAGACGCAACATAACTGATGTGGCTTCCTGTAGACTCCATGAAATCTCTGGGGGTCAAATCCCTTGCCCATTCTAAGAGTGGCAACCTACTTCCACCCTACCCCTCTGCTCAGCCTCTCCAATGGAAAACTCTTCCTGGTGTCTTCATTCCCCACCTGCCCACACAGATTTTTCTGTGAGGCACGTAGCTCATTATACTCCCTACCTCACAGATTAGTAAGCTAACCTCTGTAAAGTACTAAGTACTGATATTTTTTATATTGGTATTATAGTTTCATTATCAGAGCTTTATGCACCCAAGACAGCAGATTATTCCTTGAAGTCTGTACATGTCAGAAGGAACAGATGTTAGAGATGAAAACATAGCCAGGTAGTTCTCTCTTAGTGCTCTATTTACATAGAATCATCTCCAGTCTGATCTGATTTAGATGCCAATATTTTCCTTCTCCTCCATACTAAAATGCATCATACAATTATGTTCTTCCTATGAAGTACTTTGTGTTTCCATTTTGTAGCACAATAAATCTATTTTGAATGAAAGGAAACATTATAGATTATCCCTATTTTGTAAGACTGAAACTCACTAATAAGACTTTTCATGCATGTGTCTCAATATTACTTACTGTAAAGCACTTTAGCTCCCTTTTACAGATAAGAAAACTGAGGCACCCAGAGACTAATTGCCAGGTTTGTAAAGGTATTTAAGCACCTAAATACCTTTACAAATCTGGTTTTCAGTGATTTGTCCAGGACACTCAGCATGTCAAAAGTAGAGTTGGGAACAGAACCCACCTCTCTTAACACCAAGTCCAGTACCTTAATCAGTGGACCATCTGCTTCGTTTTAACAGGTTATGGTTAGATTCTTAAATGGTGTAAATTATCACAGCTTCATAGAAGAACTTTCCCACACTGTTCTTAAGCCCCACTAACAGCTGATCGTGGCCTACAAACACTAATATATTGATCAATGGAGCAGTCCAAGCTCTGTAATGTATGAGATCATGCAAGACTGGTATGTGCTGGTCGGTATAGCTGCCATCCTGGCGTCTGGGTACCAATATGAGGACAAGCTGCAGCAGCCAGTGGTGCTCCAGTGGGTCATCACAGTATAGGGTGACCAGATGTCCCAATTTTTATAGGGACTGTTCTGATATTTGGGGCTTTGTCTTATATCGGAATCATATACCTCCTACCCCCATCCCGATTTTTCACACTTGCTCTCTCGTCACCCTATTACAGTAGAGTGTGTGATGACATTGTTACATGTAATGAGACATTCTATCTAAATATATTTAGTCTGACTCAGACTTTCTAGGTGAACCCCATTATAGTCAATAGGGATTGTGCCACTGGCTTCAGTAGAGCCAGGATTTCACTGACTCCACAGTAAAGTTTTGACTTCCAATGTTTGTGGCCAGTTTCTTTTCTTTTTCCTGACACTAAAATGTGTGCAAACTTCCAAAGAATGCATGAAAAATTCCAGCTGCAGTTTGAACAATATTAGAAAGTGATAATTGGAAGTTTTGTCCATTTCTAAGTTAGGTTTTTTTTCCTGGACAAACAGCCACACGGTCACTATGTAACTGAGCCCTTAATGTCTCCGTTTTTCTAGCCCATGTTTGTATGTTGTAATTTGAATGATCTGGGGCATTTATGTATTAATTATGGTTATTTAGTATTCAAACTGAAAGCACCGTCTGGATTCTGCAATGTTCTTGTTCGTTGATTCCAAACTCACTGGCTGCTTATTTGCTATCTAAACTGTGATGGTAAAAAAACAAAAATAAAATGGAAGCAATTTATTCTCCAGATCAAATTTTCTCTCAGCAGGATTAAAACTGCCACAGCACTAAAGAGTTTACAAGCTCACTAAAGAACTATAATAACTTCCCTTCTCACTGCCGGGTCAAGGAAAGGTAATACATGTTTCCAATCAGCTTTGAATTGAACTCAAATTGTAGGTTTTATTTCACTTTAATCCGTATGTGAGTTCACGTTAAAGGTAAGAGAAATCACAGGACTGCAAACATGGAGCAGAGTTAATTAAATTCTACAACTCCTTTGGAAGAAGCACTGACTCTAGTTTTGTACAAAGGCTTGCCGAGTACTTATGAGGGCAATATGAACCATGACATTACTGTATTGGTACATCAAGGAAAATAGAAAGCGAAGCAATAGGGCTTGAGTAGAAAAATACAGTTTTAAACTGATGCTTTAACATTTGTCACTTTTTTCCCCTTTTGGTGAGCTTTCTGCTGGAAGCCACTACATCAAAATGAGAACTACCTACCACCCCCCAAAAAGACAGACCTTTGAGATGGCTTTGAGCCAGCAAATTCAGCACTGGATTCCAATTCAAATCTCCGCTTTCTCCAAGTTAGGTCCTTGCTGCACGGCTTCAGTCTCTCCACAGAATATTAAAAATGGAAAAGGCCTATTAGAGCAGCTTGTCCATCTCCCTGCCATCGCAGGGATTGCTCTTTATTGTAGACTTCTAAGTCCTTTGACCAGCCGCTATTTTAAATGAACTCTGCAAAGGGGCTTCCACCAAGAAAGTGGAATGATTCATGTACTTAAATTGAGCCCAGGCTTAAGTGCTTTGCAGAACTGAGCTCCATAAGCTTTTGTTTGTTGTACAATTTTCACTGCAAGTGGCAGTGTTCATATCCAAACCCTTGTCCGAAAGTATCCAAAATTCACAGATAGCATTCTGCTCCTTTTAAGGGGAAAAGGAAATTAATCTCGCAACAATAACTTTTCATCTATTGCCTTTAAGTGTATTTCTCTTTAAGTTGAGAGATGCTATTGGTTGGTTATAAGAATATTTGGTGAAAATCAAAGCAATGGTATGGCTCACACAAGGTCTAGACACCATATAAGTCCCACTTAAGCCCCAGTTTACATAGTTACCTAACCATATGCCGAGCTTTAAACCCCTGAGTAGTTCCACTGAGGTCAACACCACTACTCAATGATTAAAGGTAGGCATGTGTTTAAGTACGTTGCTGAAACAGGGCCATAAGTTGACCAGGCTGAATTTCACACATTCTGGACCATTCAAAACATTAAATGTTCCTAAAACCTCCCTAGGTCAATCTTTCTCAGGCACAGGTATTTTAATTCCTTTCTTTTCTCTACGTTGTAGCTACATAAAGATAAAATAATGAAGTGAAAATGGCACCAAATGAAACAAATTTCCCTTTCCTCAAAAAGCTGGTGGTTTTCTGTTTTAAAAATGAATGGCATTCCAAAATTAATTACAAATAATGCAAGATGATGTGATATAAGTAAAATGGGCCACTTTTCAAATTCAAAGTGTAAATTTTCAGTTAATGAACGTGAATTAAAAAGAATACAAATTGCATCCAGCTCCCAAGAAAAAGCCTCTGTTAACAGAATTTATTATACTTAACCAGCGGTTCTCAAACTGTGGGTCGAGACCCCAAAGTGGGTTGTGACCCTGTTTTAATGGGGTTGCTAGGGCTGGCTTAGACTTGCTGAAGCCCTGGGCGGTGGGGATCCGGTTACAGGCTCCTTGTCTGGGGCTGAAGCCCTTGGGCTTCGGTTCCCCACTCCCTGTGGCTCAAGCGGGCTCAAGATTTGTCCCTCCTCCTGGGGTTGTGTAGTGATTTTTTTGTGGTCAGAAGGGGGTCGCGGTGCAAGGAAGTTTGAGAACCCCTGTACTTAACCATTGCTGCCCAGCTGTATCCTTTTCTCACCCCAGGAAAATTGACGCAATTCAAAAAATTTGCTTGTCCTGAAATGGGATGAAAAGTAAATCTCAAAAAATTTCATGAACTGACAAGAAAAATGGTAGGTTTCAGAGTAGCAGCCGTGTTAGTCTGTATCCGCAAAAAGAACAGGAGTACTTGTGGCACCTTAGAGACTAACACATTTATTAGAGCATAAGCTTTCGTGGGCTACAGCCCACTTCTTCGGATGCATATCATATGCATATCATATGCATCCGAAGAAGTGGGCTGTAGCCCACGAAAGCTGTACAGACACGGCCTCTGTTAGTCTCTAAGGTGCCACAAGTACTCCTGTTCTTTTTGACAAGAAAAAAAAATTCCAAAAACTTTTCATTTAGATTTTCACCTTTTGCATATAAATACTTTTTTACTCTAATTACCTTAAATTTCTAAATAAAATCTCACTTAGAAATTATTATATCCTGCAAAGTCAGGGGAACATATAAACCTATGAAAAGTCGGGAAGGGGGGCAAACCAAGGTCTGTGGGGAGGCAACTGCCCCTTTCCCATATAGGAAATGATACCCCTGGTTTAAAGTAATGTCCTGTACTATTAAATAGCAGTACAGGCCTGTGGAGTTTCTCTGGACCAGCAGTCTCAGATACTAATTTAGCTGGATCAGTCCCTCAATGTTTAGTGATGACTTCAGTGATGGGCACTCATCCAAGCTGAATTGCACTTCTAATTCTCTGTGTCAATACTCCATAATTATTTAAAACTGAAATATTTACATCTAAATCACAGGTGCTCTCTGACAAGCTCACGTTACATACTTCTAAATGCGGAGCCTTTGGTTTAATCTAATTTATTCTTACATAAAAAGCATTTTTCTAGTAATTTTCAGAAAATAAGTTTCGTTTACTGAAAACAAACTTTTTCAATAAACCTGTATATTAGCAGAGTCGTCTTTACACCAGTTTCCGCTATTAAAACTTGAATGCGTTGAAACCATGAACCTTTCCTGTACCTTCTAGTTTTTGCAACCGTAGCTATATTTTTCTCCGTTGCTTTAGTCTGGAGAGTTGACCACTGATTCAAAAGAACTTTGAGTCCAGAGAAAATGCAGAATCCAGACATTGCAGAAAGCTAAATTAGCTCTTGTTTTCCATTTTTAATTCCGAATTATCACTAGAGCTGGGCGAAATTTTTCAGCCAAAAATATTTTGTTGTTGAAATTTGCAGATTCATTTGACCAAAACCATTTTGCGGTTTCATGTGAATTTCCACAAATTGTTTCACTTGAAAAGAAACAGTTTGATTTATTCTGGCAGGGGAGGGGGGCTAGATTTACAAGGGGATTTAGAGGCTATTCATAAAACCGAGGAGGAGGAGCTGCTGCCTCCTTATAACCATTGGGTTATAGAGTCTCTCTCTCTCTCTCTCTCAGTGACTATTTACGTAGTTTATACAAAATGGAACAGCTTCAACAGGAGAGATTCTGGGCTGGGTCTTTCCCAGCACATCCGTCGGCTCACGCCACTTCCTGCAGCCCCCATTGGCCTGGAATGGCGAACTGCGGCCAGTGGGAGCTGCAATTGGCCAAACCTGCGGACGCTGCAGGTAAACAAACCATCCCAGCCCGCCAGCAGATTTCCCTGATGGGCCGCATGCCAAAGGTTGCCGATCCCTGTCCTATAGCTTTGTCATTAGGGCATTTATCGGGGAAAGGAGAGAGTTGCGTTCAAGTCCCACTCAGGGGAGTGTCCTCCCTGCTACGCTGTTGGTTATAAGTCTGAGGGAGGGCACCTCTTCCTCCCTTGGATTTTTGAATTTAGCCCTTCATTTCCTTTGCTTTAATAAATAAAAGTTAAAATGCCCCCAAATCAAAACAAAATATTTTATTCTGCCCGAAATGAAATTTTTCTGACTTTTTAGATTTGCCGAACATTTTGGTTTTGGTTTGATCTGAAGGGGGAAAAAATCAGTTCAGAATAGCCAGCAAACCAAAAATTGGTGGTTCTCACAGCTCTGCTTATAATGATTGTCTTGCACATCAATCTCCTCTGCTTTAACTACAAGAATCAGTGGCAAATCATGAAAATATGGGGCTGGAAGGGACCTTAAAGTCATCAAGTCCAGCCCCCTGTGCTGGGGTTGGACCAAGTAAATCTAGACCATCCCTGGCAGGTGTTTGTCCAACCTGTTCTTAAAAACTTCCAGTGATGGGGATTCCACAACCTCCCTTGGAAGCCTATTCCAGAATTTAACTACCCTTATAGTTAGAAAGCTTTTCCTAATATCTAATCTAAATCTCCCTTCTTGTCCTACCTTCTGTGGACAGGGAGAACAATTTATCATAGTCCTCTTTAACAGCCCTTAACATATTTGAAAACTATTATCTGGTCCTGTCTCAGTCTTTTTCTCAAAACTAAACATGCTCAGTCTTTTTAACTTTTCCTCATAGGTCAGGTTTTCTAAACCTTTTATTATTTTTGTTGCTCTCCTCTCATCAATTTATCCACATCTTTCCTAAAGTATGGCACCCAGAATGGGACACAGTGCTCCAGCAGAGGTCTCACTAGGGCCGAGCAGAGTGGGACAATTACCTCCCATCAGGGGCGATGAATTCTTCCTAAAAGTGGGGGGCCCATGAGGCCCCACCCACTCCGTGGCCCCGACCCTGCCCCTCCTCTTCAGGCCAAGGCACCAGGGAAGCTGGAGCCAGGGTGGGGGCCCTGAGAGCAGCCCCCAGCCAATCTCTCCACTCCCCAGGCCCGTTGCCCAGGGCGGGTGGAGGGTCCACGGCTCCCCACAGTTCCCCAGGCTCCCCAGCCACTCTTACCTGGGCCGGGCCAGGCTCCAGCTTCTGGCCTGGCTGGGGGGGGGCC
Organism: Terrapene triunguis; assembly: GCF_002925995.2. Taxonomy (NCBI): domain Eukaryota; kingdom Metazoa; phylum Chordata; order Testudines; family Emydidae; genus Terrapene; species Terrapene triunguis. The sequence goes on from NW_020664980.1 coordinate 9,097,131, forward strand.
GGCGGGAAGAGGAGGGGCAGGGCCACTTTCAAAAGTGGGAGGGCCTTGGCCCCCCCCCCCCCTTGTTCTGGCACCTCTGCCTCCCGTGTCTTACATATGACACTCCTGTTAACACACCCCAGAATGATATTAACCTTTTTCACAGCAGCACTACCTTGTTGGCTCATATTCAATTTGTGATCCTCTATAATCCCCAGATCCTTTTCAGCAGTAATACCTCCTAGCCGGTTATTCCTCATTTACAGTAATGAGGTGTGCAGACTCCTTTATGGAACCATCCAGTTCTATCTGCAATGCACATGGTTTCCACAAGCACGGGTCTGTTAGCTGCTATCAGAGCAATCTGTTCTATTTATATAGATGACTTCTCTTGTTTCGGTTCCTGAGGCAGAACGTCAGGAAAAGGTTATCCTCATTCAAGTGTGGTTCAGGGCATACAGGATGATTAGAAAGTCTGTGAAGCCTGAATCTATGTGCTCTTTCAATTAATAGATTATTAACACTGTAATACAGCTGTTGAGGAATGTCTTCAAATATTCCAGTGTTCAAATAAGGGTGACAAACTCAGTAAAGCACGGTAACTGGGATGGGTTATTTCTTCCTTTGACTCCTTCAGATTGAAAGAGGAAAGTGAGCTTTGTTGATATTTAATGTCCCTGAACATTAAATATGGACAACCCAATTTTAAAACATGGGCATTTGATAAGACATCCTTGTCCAATATTTGAAGGGTCAGATGGCTACTGAGACAACTGAAGTGAGCACACCATAGTATTAAACTGGAGCACCAGAAAGTGGGTCCCACATTATTAAAGTGGGCCCTGTGTATATATGTTCAATAGAGCTGGATGGCAAATTTAAAAAAAAAATCCTGGATTTACTCCCCCATTTTTCAGCCAACTCCAATATCTATAGTCTGTTCAAGGAGCAGGGTGGCCTGGCTAGAGCACTAAATGGGGACTCAGGAGAGTTAGGCTCTATTCCTGGCATTGCCATTGGCCTGCTGGATGACCTTAAGCAAATCATTTCATCTCTTTGTCTCAGTTTCTCCATCTGTGAAATGGGGATAAAGCACTTTGAAATGTACTGATGAAAAGTGCTCCATAAAAGCTGGGTATTATTAGAAGGTATGAGTCTGAACCAAAACCCATATCCAAACACATCCCATAGATTTGATCCAAATCCAAACAACGCTTAGTCATTGCCCTGAGTCACAATATTGGTTAGGCTCAAAGCCTAATGTCTGAAACAACCATGCTCCACCTTCTGCTTTTAAGGAAGACACTTGTTACCATCACTGGTTTTTGCGGATCATCAATGGTATTGTGTGGACAGTTAGACATTTATAGTATGTCTCGCCCACAGATACTGGAAAGAGGGACTGCTCATCTCCTGGGAGGGCAACAGAATCCCCTTTCCTTTTCTCCTGGGAGAGAATCTAAGCAATAAAATTACATATATTTCCTGCAAGTTATTTCTATTGTCCAGAAATATGCTTAAAAATTTGGAACTGTCATGTGCTTTTTAGGCCCAAGGCTGCTATTAGATGCCAATATATCAGTCATCACCAAGATCACTTCTTCCCATCTGTGCTTGGCAATATGAATGTGGCCATTTGTTTCCGATGTGCATGAGGCTACCTCTCTTCATGCATCTGTCATCTCCGGACTGGATTACTGTAACATGGGGCTGCTTCTTGAGACTGCTTGGAAACTGAGTGCAGCTGCCCACTTGTTAAGTGTCGTTTCACACCAGGAGCACGTTACAGCAGAGCGCTGGGATCTGCACGGGCTGCCAAGATGTTTCTGGGTGGAATTCAAGGCCTTGGCCGTAGCCTGTGCAGTCTTAAATGATTTGTGTGACCTGACTGGCTGAGAGACTCCCGCTCTGCTGGTGCCGTACTGCTGCACTTGTGATCGTCAGACCGGCTTAAGCTGGAATTCATAATAAACAGGGGGGAAGTGGCGGCCGGGCGTTGTCATCAAAGCCCCCTGTTTACGAAGTGTGCTTCCCCTCATTTGGACCATCAGATTTATTCAACTCCCAGGCATGCTGCAAAGCCCATGTGTTTTCTAGGGATATTAGGTAGATGGGGAGTGGGGGAGGGGGTCTCCTACCCCAGTTTAAGGGGATAACAGAGGGGTGTGTAATTTTAGGTGCTCTAGATTGAAATCGATCCCTTCATCTACAATCTCTAAGTATCATTTAGGACAGTCAGAGCAGTACGTCGGTGTCTACTAGCAGGATTTCACGTATCTAAATCTGCTCATGCAGCACAGAGCTGCCAGAATCCCATGGAGCACAGGGTAGCAGAAGCTCGACACAACAACTGGCCAACAGTAAGGATACATGTCTCCATAGCCCGGATGCTTTTTTGGCTTTGAATCCCATCTCTACTGGTGATCACACTCTGATGACACAACACTAAAATGGGAGAAGTCAGTTGCTCAAAGGAACGCTAAAACATTAAGACTTTCCGATGTATTTCCATTTAAAGCACTCTGAAGATGACAGCGGAGCTGAATTGGATATATTTTTGTGTTTTCTGAGAGAGAATATTCCATTATAGACTGGTTAGAAACCTATGTTGTATTAGTGTCCATTTCATTTCACCTGAAATGAATTGAAATCTATTGTAGTAACCAAGCAAGCACTCTCTTAACTCTGCCTGGTACACCTTCAATCAGGATTTATAGGCAATGTTAGGAGTATTCATATCCTTGCCTATTGTTCATGCTGAAAGCGCCTGTGTGGAGAAAGGATTTCATTTCCTAATGCTCATCCACATACAGTGCTGTAAATCTGTCATGTACAACTGGTGCCAGAATGAATATGAACTCAGCTTTTTCCCTATGTTTGGCCAAATGTTATGTGAATGTTTCTTTTCATTATTAGCGGCTACTCTTATCACTAAAACTCAAACCATTGAGGACTAGATTCTGTGTCCCACCCCCATGTTCCTAACTTTGCCTTACTGGTGTTGAATAGCACCTTCCTCTAAGACCAGTCCCCTTGACTTTAGTGAGCTTCTTGTAGAGTGGGATTCACAAGGTACTTAAGTACCTAGCTCCCATTAAATTCTCTTTGTGAATCCCACCTGTAGAGTAAGGTACTACTCAATGTGAGTAAAGGTGCCAATGTATGACCCATTGTTTGTTTGTTTGTTTGTTAATAAATTCTACTGGGCACTCACAGTGTGCAAACTCCTATGTGTCACTGCCTGCAGCTGAAAGCTTAGCAAATATGGGCACATGGACTGATAGTATCAGCATTTAATTGATCATGAATGTTTGTCATTATTTGTTTGAAGAGCAGGTTTAATCCGTTGTTTCCCACAAAAGTGAAACAGGCAGTAAATTAAAGAGGAGACATGACTGTGCTCTGCTCACAAGTCCTGCAGGTCAAAAGAGCTGTGATAGAAAGTTGCAGTGCAGCAGATCCTGTAGGCTATTTCCATCCTAATAAGGACTACCAGCTGTCTAAGGAATAGCTCAAGAGAAATACCTGAAATCAAATGTTTGTGGAAAGGGCCTAGCGGCCAATCTGCAACTTGTACCCACACAATATCATGTGCCCCACCGATGGAAAGAAACAGTTCTACATTCTTTCTGCTCTACAGGTGTCCACAATCTATATGCCCATACAATGGCCACTTCTTCATAATGAGAGCTTTTATAACAGGACATTGGTAATCACAGATATAAGGAGGCATACACCATATTTGCCATAACATAGTATCTATTAACTTGTTGCTAGAACTCTGTCTCACCTCCCTTTATCAATGACATCTTAATGTTATACTAATATATTATTTTACTGCATCTGGGAGCTGGAGCAGGTCCTACTGTAGGAGGCTCTCCATTGACTTCAGTGAGAGTTGGGTCAGGCTCTTAGTTTCCTTTTTTAAAAAAAATAAAAAGGCATTGGTGCCTTTATGTGAATGTATAATCCTTACCTCTTAATGACATGTTCAAATAAATGCATTTGTATGTTGATATGAATGTACAATCTGGTCCCAATGGTACAAGCTCTCCATCAGGCAAGGCATCAGTGCGGGACATTGGTCTTTCAAACTGAAACGATGGATAATTACTTTGACTTACATAAACATCCCATAGTCACTGTCTCACAGTTGATCATTGCTTATACCACTAATCAATGGTAATACAAAGTTAGATAACAGCAGCTCTATCTGGGAAACAAATTTAGTTTCTAGGCCAAAATCGTCCCTAATTCAACTCCAGTAACATTACACCACTGGAGTAACAACAGGGATGAATCTGGCTACATACAGGGGCTGTCCAATGTGCTGTGGATGGAACACTGGAGAGAGTATATGTTTAGTGGCCAGCGTTTCGCAATGCTATTATACCAATGACTAGATGAGCCTTTATTCATGGTTATATAGTGACTGTGCCCACACTGTGGGCTGCTACCAGTGGTTCTGTGGTGACTGAAGTGGAGTCCTGTTGTCCAGCATAGAAGTTAAAATTGGATCCTAAAGGGCATAAATGCAGTCGGATGTGATGTATGTTGGACGTGGAAGAATTGGGTTCAATATACTGTAATTGGAAGGCTTTCACGTGGAGGAGAGAGAGCACTGTTACTGAAAGGCCAAAGATGGAGGCACAATGACTATGCAGTTGACTATGAAGAAACATCTAGCAGCAGGATCTCTGTTCCACTCCAGCAGGTTTAGAAAGCCCTAAGGATACGTCAGACTGTAAGCGTTCAAGAAAACATCTGTCCACTCAGGAAAGCCATTTGTACTCAAACAGAGGGGACTGGACACACCATCTTTTACGCTGGGCATCATGTATGATTAAAAATAGTGACAGAGTTAGTTTCACTAAGAGTTTTAACATCTTGATGGTGCTGACTTACTTCCTGAGGAATAAGTAACATAACACATGCTCGTCTCCTATTTCACAGTAATCCTTGCTCTTTGTTGTCGGAACACAAGCCAAAGGTGCACATTTTTCAGGGAATTGTTTGAATTACTTTCCGCATCGTGGTTACTTTTCTTCATCAGCCATCCTTTGGGCATTAACCCTGTATTTATGCTCACATTAACCAGGGTCAGCCTCAGAAAATGTTCTTGCTCTCATTCTTGCTCAGCCACCTGGAGAAACAGAGAAAGGAGACAGTACCAGACACACACTAATTTCTAACATGTGTTTCCTGCCACTGCCTGGCCTCAGCAGCTCAGCTCCATAAGTCACTCTTGGAGCAGTTGCCATTCAAGTGCAGACTGGGGGTGGGCACAGGTTTGAGAGCGTTGTACTATAGAGCCAGTGTCTTGCTGAACACCCGAAGTGCAAGGAAAAGGAAGAGCCCAGTCTCGGTATATACTAAAAATGAGTGAAGCACAAAGGTTTCATGGTTTGGGTTCATTTTGGATACTTACAAGAGCTGGTCAAATAACAAAAGAAAATATCTTTCCACACCTATAAAAATATATTCTATACACTATTTAAATATTGCAATGCCATTATATAGATAGAAGGGGCACCCTCTCTGAGAACACTGCATGCAATTCTGGTCATCCCAATTCAAAAATATATATAGCAGAAACAGAAGGAGTGCAGAGACAGGTGACAATAATAATTAGGGACCTGGAAATATGTCCATATGAAAAGGACTATTTAGCTTAGAGAGGAGGCATATAGGAAAAGTGGGTGTGATATAGTTGTATAAAGCAACAAATAGTATACAGAAATAATAATATCTAGCTCCTTTGAGCCCTAGAGCTCAAAGGCCATTACAGAAGCAATAATTATCTTTATCCCCATGTTACATATGGGGAAACTGAAGTGAAGTGATTTGCTCCGGGGCTCCCAGCAAACAACGAGCAGAGCTAGAAATAGAATCCAGGTCTCCTGAATCCCCACCTAGTGCTTTATCCACTAGGTCACACTGCCTCCCAAAAGAGGGGGGGAAAAGGTACATCAGGCACTTATGGTTATCCAAGGGGGTGCCCCAAGAAGTTGAAAAGCAACAAATTTAAAATTGATAAAAAGAAATAACTTTTTACACAATGTATAATTTACTGGTGGAACTCGCTGCTGCAAGGCAGCAAAGAGCTGAGTGTGATTCAAAAGCGCATACATTCATGTGTGTATGAACACCCACAATTACCTAAGATTTAAAATGTATACTAGACAAACTTTCCCATTTCCGGTTAGAAACCAACTGTTAGTTATCTGGGGTCAGGAAGAAACCTTGCCTATTGGCAAGTTATTCTATAATCATCCAGTATGGGGCTTCTTCTGATAGTGGCCACTACAGCAGAGAAGAAGTGGATGAAAAGGTCTCGTTGAGCACTTCCTAGCTTCTGGTGTTTGTAGTTAATGGAAAAAATACAAATTTTGGTAACTAATAGTACTCATAAGATATTTCAATGTTATTCACACTCTCAAGTCTGCAAAACAGGGCTAAAATGACGTACATTCAAAGCAAATTTAATGATTAGATTTGTTTATCCTGTTTGTATGCTTGTGAACCTCTCTTATCAAAGCAAGAAAGACACCTTTCCACATACAAAGAGCCTATTCGCCAAATAACTCTTTGATGCATGATGCAATCACGCATCAGAGTTCTCAGGAGCACGTTTTGAACGGAAAAAGAGAAACAGAAGCACCAAGGGCAAAAGCAGAGTATTGAGTCCCTGAATCCGGGGAGGAGTGGCATTAAATGCTGGGGAAACTTATGTCAGTAAGTTCCAAAGGGGCAAACATGCTGCTTTAAAATTTCAGAGAACTGCTGTGGGTTTCCCCAGCACCACTCTCTCCTCTCTATTCCTACCTGCACCAGTATGCAGAGTACCCAGGGGCTGGATTTCTTTCATGTCCCTACCCTTCCCTGGCAAAGCATCATACTCAGCTGTTGAGAAGATGACAGGAGTGTCTACTCAGATGGTTGAGGGCCTCCCAAGCATTAACATCTCATTGGGCTGTCCCTTGACTAGCAGGGGGAAAGGGAAATGTATTCCATTGATTTCAGTGGGAGTTTTGCCATTCACTTCACAGGGAGCAAGATTGAAATCCTAGTTTAGTGCAGTATAGGAAGAAAGGTATCTACACAGTACTCGACCCCTCTCTATGGTAGCTGAATGCATTAGGAGGAGACAAACAGGGGCAAGACAAAAACAAATAGCCAAGAAGGTGTGAGTGGACGGAAGTCAGCAGCATTACATGGAATACAATCCTTAGCCGTGATTTCCCCTCCCCCCCTTGTGGGCCCAGTTACGTATATTTTCAGTCAGGATGACTCTGATTAGGTCACTGACTTGTTGGAATGTGCAGTCTCGCTAAATAGTTACACATTCATGTGACTGGTTGAACCAGTCACTTTTTAAAGCTCATTTTTCAATACATATTCAAACCTATAGTTACTCTTTTATATCCCAGCATCTGCCTGTGGTACAGAAACACTGTTGATCATTTCCACAGTACACTGTCCCTGTCCTAAATCTCTGGTACTTCAAGCAAGCGTTACTCCTAAGATCATGTTCTGCAACCCCTTCTGTGCTTTTTTATGTCAATGATCCTTGAGTTGCAGGAGATCTGTAGTTCATGTTCAATATTCTCTAAGGGTGTGATTTATCCATTTAGAGCCCTAGTTCTTACTGGCCTCCTAGACTGAGATCTTCAAATATTCTTTCCTAGGGAACCTAATTTGTGGCAGAGGCTAACGTTTTTCTCTATTTCGCCCTCTGCCCCAGGTTCTAGTTTCTTTTCCTAACTGCTCCAAGTGAAATGGATTTCAATATGATCATTCTAATGCCCATCCCTTTACTATGGAGAAAGGGATGTACAACTGGTAATAATCCAGGCTCATTTAGATTACTTTTCCCTTTGTCGCTTGTGATTTTATACTGACTCTCCTGCTGGCCCCAGTCATCAGAAGTTAATTATTTCCACTGGCAAAATGGCAGACAAAAGTGCTAGATCCTATCCTACGGTATGACACAGACATACCTGTTCTATTGGGATAAAGCTGGAGCCAACAAATACTAGGTGTATATACAACTTCCGTTGTAAGTACTATTTAGATTATTTGGTAGATTTGTTTTATTACAAATATTCCGTGGTGTTTACTCAAACACACATCTTTCATTGCCTTCTGGGTGAATTCCCTTTGGGTGGCGGGGTTTAAAAAAAAATGTTCAGGAAGATTGAAAGGTTTTCATAGGATATTTAGGACCTTTCTGTAAGGAGCTCACTTCTGATGCTAGCTGAAAAAGCTCTGGGTCATGTCCTTTTCATTCTAAATATTTTTGCTGTCAAGGGACAATGACTCTCAAGCAATAACTTCTTTTGCCTGACCACTTGGCTAGATCACGAATCCAAATGGCACTATACTTCAGGCTGATATGCATGTTGTATTTCTTGTGTTGTCTGACATTACACCGTTGCTAGTTTTCCAGAGTATCACTTGGTGTTTGTTGGGAGCATAAGGGCACAGTAGTGTATCTGTATTTTTCTGCTGCAATTTACAGTATGCAGTTCAAAGATCTTGAATGCTGAAGCGATGACACAAAACTGCCAGCTGAAATGTGCTTGCTCTAAGAGATCCAGGACTCAGCAAGAAGTTCCTTTGCAGCCAGGGAGTTTTTGTTTCATTTTAACTTTAACTGCCTTCTATGGTCCATAAACTATATTGTTTTCATTTAATTCTGGGAACATAATGAATTTCTGTGGGCTTGTTTCCTGTTCAATGCAATATCTTCAGTAGATGTGAGGTTTATTTCACTAGCTAGTTATAAATTTACCCAAACTCCCACTCCTTCACCTGGGGAGCAATCAATAAAAGGAAACATGAGTGGGATTTCAGACCCTTCACATCCACTGAAATTCGGAGATATAAATCCACAGGCTGGCTCCCCCTTCCCAACGCTGGAAGAATGTTAAACCTCCTTCTGATAACTCAGTGTGCATACGTAATGGGCAAAAGTGTGAAATCCCCTTCCCACCCCCCCAAAAAGACGATTCAGAATTAAAACTGCGCTGCGTATTGTGTAGTGGCAGCGATAGGTAGAAAAAACATAGTGGGAATTTTGTTGTTAGAATGGCTCTAATGCTGGTGGAAAAGAATAGGAGCATTACTCAATAGTGACAGGGTGGAGATGCCAGATGAAGATGATTAATTCCCTACCTGGTTCCAATCTTCATTGACTATAATACTGACAGAACATGTAATACAATAACAATTCTCCATGAAAAGGAGACGTCACAAGGAAAGATCAGGACAGGTTAAAGAATGATATTTTCCATAATACCTTGCACTTTGTTTCTATGTAGTTTGTGAAGTGTGATGAAGTAATCACTTTTGTGGTAGAGGGCCACAGGTGGATAGACATCCAACACACATTTTTGGATATGGCCTGGGCGATTGACTATGTCCATGCAGTGTGGACAGGATCTTTGCTTTTAAGGTGTCCTCTGGAAGACCCTGAAATCATAAATGACATGGAGGTCAATTTATCTACCGATGGAGGATAACCCTAGCAAGATTTGAACCTGCAGAACTGGAGATTGTACAGATGATATTTAGGCTACTAAACCAGCCTATCTGACACATGTAATGTGTTAATCTAGATTGGCAGCCATTGAGAGGTTCCCTTCGTCACAGACTAGGCTACTCTCTCCCTTGAATTCTAGCCAAGGCTGCCTTGTAGTGTGAAGTTTAGTGACTCTCTGAAGGTTTGGAAGCACTAGAAGTGTGGATCCCTGCAAAAACGTATCCAAACCCTCTTTGAACTGGGAATCTTATCATAACAGGCATTCTCCTGAGTTTTTCAGTACTTGGTCAGGTCAGACTACTGCAGGAATGGCTTTTCTTATGGTATATCAGTGTTTCTGCTTCTAATTCCACCTAAAAGCAGGTCGTGTTGAGACATGTGGACATTTGGTGAGGATGGGCGCATGGGTGTAGTTTGGGGAGATGGGGGGCATTGCCCCCCCAAACTGCAAGCCTCAGGCAGGTGTGGTATTTGTCCCCCCATGTGCGGCCTCATTGGCCTGCCTGGAACTGCCTCCCCAAATACAGAAGTCAAACTATGCCTATGGGTGGGAGGAAACAAATTTAATCTGAACTGTCTGCGTTTGGGGGCAAAAAGTTGGGTTATTTTACGTGGACCCATTTGTCCTTCCTGTCTAATAAGGAAAGCTCCTCTTCGCCTGCATCTCTCCTCTAGTTCTTAGATAGTGATTTCATTCTCACAAGGGGAACAGCATTTCCCCTACAACTTCCCTTCAATTCAAGCCCTTAACTCCAGCCAAAACAATCCCTCACGTCCCATCACAGCGTCAAGTGTGCGTGTGTTATCCCATTCTTCCAGGGCCTTCTCCAGGTCTGGTGAGAATACAAAATAAAAGCCAAGATACCTACAGGTCACGCTTTCTTACTCCCTGCTCACCCTGAAACTACCATTCAGCTATTAGCAAATAGTTTTGAAGCAGCTAATGTATATTTAATTTTCTAGATTTATCCCCTGTATTTTCCTGTTAATAGCGATGCTGAAGAGCAGAGTTCTGAGTGCTCTTGAAAATCGGGCCAACCCCCCCCAATTCCTCTTTGAATCATGCAGGCAAATCAGGGTTTGCTCCAGTGAAGTTAGCAGCGCTAAACTGGTGTAAGTGAAAGGAGAATCAGGCCCATACTCAACTCATTTAAGACAAGCTTGTGATATCTTTACTCACACTGAATAGTAATATACACCAAGAGAAATCCCATAGAAAACAATGGAGGAAGGTGCTACTCAGTGTGCGTAAGAATATCACAATCTGGTCCTTAAACATTTTGTTCATATTGTCCTTCTTTTACCTCTTTGCTTTTTTTGTTGTCCTCATAATAATTTGTTTCTAAACCAGTGCTCTACACTATTATAAATATAAATGTGGGAGTGTGTGTGCATCTGTGCGTGTGCATGCATATATATGCGTGCTCGTTTTGAGAATAGCCAAAGCAGCAACCATGTAAAACGGCTCACAGTACTTTCAAGGGACTTTTTTCAGTTTTAAGACCTACTGTGTTGCTAAGTGTCAGTCGATCTCTGCGCCATTTGTCTCTCTCGATCTCTGCCTGGCTGCTGATAGACAAGCGTGGCATTGTTCCGTGTTGAAATATTTGTGTGAAGTGAGACTTCAGGAAGTTTGGGTTTTTCTTGCCTGAGGCTAATGTTACTCTTGCTGACTCTTGGCAAACCTGTACGCGTGCAGATCATTCCAGCCAAATCATTTTTCACGTGTTTGTCTTCAGGGTTCTGTGGACGCAATCTGTTGTTGTTAGGTGCTGTGGCGATGGGTGCAGTACCTAATATTTGGAAATAATACTTCAGTCTTAGTCTCAAGTATCTGTCTCAAAGTTTGGCTACTCCTTTTGGGAGGTGCCTACGCACTCAAAGCAGGGCATTCACTTGGTACCAGTGTTTGCACATGGCTGTGGTTGTCATGGAAGTTCAGCTGTAACTATGCATCCGAAGAAGTGAGGTTTTTACCCACGAAAGCTTATGCCCAAATAAATCTGTTAGTCTTTAAGGTGCCACCAGACTCCTTGTTGTTTTTGTAGATACAGACTAACACGGCTACCCCCTGATACTTGTAACTTAATGGATCTCCGGTAAATGTGAAGAAATTTATTTCAAACAGCACTATGCTGAAGCTCACTAAGGAGGCTTTAATGCACACCAGCAAGGTCTACACGGACCAATTAATGCACCACACGTTAGGGCGCTTTAGAAATCACTCCTGCCTCCCGGAGTGTGCATTACTGCATCATATAGAGAAGACCTCCAGTTTGTTTTGTGTGACAGCCAGACCTCCATTACATCAGAGATGCCCAGTACTTTAGAACAGTGGTTCTCAAACTAGGGCCGCCACCTGTTCAGGGAAAGCCTCTGGCGGGCCGGGCCGGTTTGTTTACCTACCACGTCCGCAGGTTTGGCCGATTGCGGCTCCCACTGGCCGCAGTTCGCCGCTCCAGGCCAATGGGGGCTGCAGGAAGTGGCGCGGGCCAAGAGACGTGCTGGTCGCCCTTCCTGCAGCCCCTATTGGCCTGGAGCGGTGAACCGCGGCCAGTGGGAGCCACGATCGGCCAAACCTGTGGACGCGGCAGGTAAACAAACCGGCCCGGCCCACCAGGGGCTTTCCCTGAACAAGCGGCGGCCCCAGTTTGAGAACCACTGCTTTAGAGGTCTTACAACAGAACAGCAGCACAACTATTCCTCCCTATTTCTTCCTTACACTTTCCTCTGAAGCATCTGGCCACTCTCAGAGATAGGATATTAGAGTTGATTGGGGTAAGCAACCTATGGCATGCGTGCCAAAGGCGGCACGTGAGCTGATTTTCAGTGGCACTCACACTGCCTGGGTCCTGGCCACCGGTTGGGGGGCCTCTGCGTTTTAATTTAATTTTAAATAAAGCTTCTTAAACATTTTAAAAACCTTATTTTCTTTACATACAACAATAGTTTAGTTATATATTACAGACTTATAGAAAGAGACCTTCTAAAAACATTAAAATGTATTACTGGCACGCGAAACTTTAAATTAGAGTGAATAAATGAAGACTCAACACACCACTTCTGAGAGGTTGCCGACCCCTGGACTAGATGAAGCTTGGATCTGACCCAGTGTGGGAATTCCCATGTTTCCTTGATCTTTTCCAAAGCTCTAGGTTTTTTTCTATGCCTTAATGAGATTTTTTTCACTCAGGAATTTCTTCCATATTATTCCTTTCTCAGCCCTCTATTGATCTTCATTGTATTCCTTTTGCTTAATTTTTCCAACTCGAATCTCTTCTCCATGGCTATCTCCTCACTCCATTTCTACCCCTAACTTGTTCTATTCCTGTCCCTCTCCAACACCCTTTGGTAGTTTTTCCTCCGTATTTCTCCTCCCCCTTTATGGAGGGGGCTGGCCCATGAGTTTTGCTCACACTCTAGATATGGGGGATGAGTATCTGGGAGTGTGAGCAGGTGACAGTGTGAATTAACAGGACACACTCTCTGTGCGGCTGAGTCGACATCCCGGTGATACACTTCAATAATAAACCAACTCTTGCCATTACGTTAACTCCTAATTTAGGATGTGATGATGCTAGTTAAACATGGAAAAGTTTTTTATTAGCTCACTACACAACAGCTAAACCAAATATCAAACAAGTACATTTCTTCTGCCTACTTGTAAACTTAATTTAAAACTCATAGCTCCAGTGGTTCATTGTGTAACAAAAAACTGAAGGGGCAAAATGTTGCAGGTGCTAGAGGAAACCAGGATGTGTAGTGTCCAGCGTGTCTGTAAAATTTCACAGTACAATACCATCAACACCCTTTAGATAATTTATTTGAAATTCAAAAAGAAAGCCAGAGATCTTAAGACCCAGCAATTAGTAGTGGCTTTTGACCTCTTCAACTCACTTCACTGAAGGGTCATTCCTTCAATCAGTTGCTATTAAAGGGGTGGGGAAGGGACAGAAAAGAACACGACCTTGTCCATCAAAGCCGGTACATGTCATAGGATCAATGGTGGATACTGAATGGCTTCAGTTGTCAGCCTGTGTGGGTGATGTTATTAGATGAGAAGCTGATCTAAAGGTGGTGGCATGGGTGAAAATAGGAGGGAGGGTTAGATTTGGACTGAATATAAAATAAAAAGCTGGCACTTGATTAAACTATCTCCCGTAGGTAAAGCAAACTCCCTTATAACAGAGAGTAAAAGGAAGCCACTGTAGATAAGTTACAGTTGCAGCAAGAGAAATGTAATGAACAGGTAGCTCAGCCTTGGGAAATTTTGTAAAGAACCAGGACGTTGTGACCCTTGAGAGGGACTGGCTAGCTTTCCACAGACTAAGCCTTCTCACCAAGCTGAAGTACCCCAGCTTCCCAAGCCACCCCACCCCACAACTCAAGCCCCCTGCCATTTATGGGAATGTTAATAGTTAGTGGACCAGATCGTCCTGTCTGGAGTGGCTGTTTTGGTGCCACAAAGCAGCCTTAAACCCAGAATTACTGGCCAGCGGAGGATTCGCATTGTGTAGAGGAATGTTTCAGTGGTGCAGAGTGATAGCTCTTATGTCTCTCCCAATCCTGCTACCTGATATAGGGTGTGTGGCCAGGGCAACTCTGCATTCAGATGGCCCCACTGCTACCAGAACAGCCCCCGTGAGCATTTGACAGCCAGTGTAAGATAGAACAGCCGTCAGAGCAATTTTAATTTCTTCCCAAGATGTTGTTCCCATCTCATATCCTCCATGTCATATAGTCATAGGCTAGCGTTCCAAGTGCGTAGGATTGGGATCCAAAAGTCTAAAAAGGGCATCATCACCTTGATGTTTGCATGGTAAAATCCTGACATTGCACACATACATCTCAGTTGTATGTACATCAAGTAGCCAGACAGCTAGATAACTGGCAAGTGTCATTATTTGTGTGTACAAATGTGGAGACTTTAAAAAAATTGGTTCAGATATCTGAAGTGCCTGTTATCTCTGGGGGGAAAAGTACTAGCGGTGTTATTTTGTTGATCATTCATATTACAGGAATGCTGCAAATATACCATAAAAATGTAGGGAGAGACACATTCTTTGAAGATCCTGTTAGACAGGTCATAATTCTCCCAATAAATACTAAGTGAGGAAATTTTACAAAGTCCCATTTATAGATTCAAAACTATGAGATAATTAGCTGCTACAGTAATGGGGATAACTATATAAGCACCTTAGATAAGATAGATTTGGGAGTATTTTTAATTCTCCTTACTAAAATAGGAGGTAATGTGAATCCCATGTGTTTGAAGTCCACCTCCCATGGAACCAGAACAGGTTGTAACTTGTGCTGATATACCTCTACCTCGATATAACGTGACCCGATATAACACGAATTCGGATATAACGTGGTAAAGCAGTGCTCCGGGCGGGGGAGGCTGCAAGCTCCGGCAGATCAAAGCAAGTTCGATATAATGCGGTAAGATTTTTTTGGCTCCCGAGGACAGCGTTATATGGGGGTAGAGGTGTATTATTATCACCAAGATTAATTCATGCACAAAATAATTATTTACAACAAACCAAAATAAACAAAGATCTGGAGAGTTCATTTGCAGCAGCAGCAGCTAGAAGTGTGATGTTTCTTTTCAACCATATCTGAGTTATCTCAACCTCCGGAGTCTGCCAAACTGGGCTATAAATGAAATGAGATTCACAGTGCTTTCTGGTCTGGTTGGGCAAGGAAATACCATGGAAACAGCTTTTCGTGCAGTTTTTTTCCAGCTCTGGCCAGAACCAAGATATGAAGCAGGACACAAAAATGAGAAAATAACGGGAGGAATGTTATCTGAACTGCTTTTGAATCTGGAGAGGTTGATTTGACTTTTCAGTCAAGATTTGGGCCTCAACCAGTTTACTTATTTCTAGTGCAGATGTGATCTTGGTTTAATGGATGAGTTTGCTTAAGGATATGTTGCATTTTTTTCTCTTCTTCGTGAACCAAAACTCAAATCCAAATTCCGTCAACCCTGGACGTCTTCAAAATTCAAATGCCATAGGAGTTGCCATACTGGATCAGCCCAGTGTTCCATCTTGGCAGTATCATTTCTCCAACAATAGGTGGTATCAGCTGCGTCAGAGGGAGGTGCAAGAAGCCCTCTAGGAGGCAGTTATGGAATAAATTGTCCCTAAGGAAAGCTTCCTCCTAATAGTTAGAGGTCAGTTTATGCCCCGGAACATGAAGGTTTATATCCCTTCCAGAACTCTTGGGTTGAAATCTTAGCCCCATTGAAATCAGTGGCAAAACTCACATGGCTTCAATAGGGCAAGGATTTCTTCCTCTGATTTTTTTTTTTTAATCTTTCCTACTATAACTCTGGATATTTTTGCTATCCCTGTAAATATCCACTCCTTTGCTGAACCCCACTAAATTCTTGTGGCGGTTTTGCCAATAGCCCCTCTCTTTATAATAGGCCAAACAAAAACTTCAGAGCTGAACATCTGAAGGGCTGTTCAAAATCCGATCCAATTTGTTTCCCCCATATCTAGTTTGTATCTACAAATTTGTGATCTCGCTGTAAAAGAATCTGATGACTCATTGCCTCTCTGACCTCCTGCCAATAACACCGTTCCAACCAGTCAATTAAATGAGAAACTCTAATTACTTAAAATTCAACATTTTCCCGGGATTTTGCTATTTGTAAAATAGCGAATAATTGTGCCCTTATATATCTTTCCTTTTTATTTTTCTTGGGGAACATACAAAAATTATATGTGTAAATATTTTTCTCCAGTGAACAGATTTTATTATCCTCCTTTCCTTTTGCTTTCATTAAAAAGTGTCTCCCCCCGCAGCCATGACTTTAATATATAAATAAATAAGGCCAGATTCAAACAGCCTAAACCATAAAAAAAAAAAAAAAAAAACCCTGCTTGAAAAGAATCTAAGGCAACTACCACATCTGGAATAATAGTCAACATATTTTAGAAGGAGACTTCATTTTTTCTCACACGGCATACTAAATCATGGTGGCTCTGTGTGCCAAAAATAACAGTTGGATATGACTATGGGTGGACGTGAACTTATAATGAGGTTCAATAAAGTACTAATCTTATTGGGTAATGCAATCTGGTTTGCTTTTGCAGGAGGGGGTAAAAGCGCGTGTGTGTGTGAACAGCATTCAGCTATCTCTGCTTAATCCCTCCAAACAGTTTTGCCTGTGCAAATAAATATTTCAAAACTCATTAGTTTTGTCCCAAATTAGCCTCGTTTCAGGATGGATCACTGATTCCACCTGCCCATCATTTCGATCTAGGAAAATTTAATGAGACCATAAGCATAAGAGCTGTAGTATTTACTAAGAACCCCTAGAGGGTATTAGCTGTGCACAATTTCTTCATTCTCCCTTTTGCTACAGTCCATTCCCAGATAGAAAATGAATCGCTAATTATCTGCTGTGCATTAAAATCATTCATGATCTTGGGGAATAAGCATCTGCAAGATCACAAGACAAGTCCCATTTTGCTGTTCATTCACTGGGCTCTGCGTATACCATCAGGGCCTGTGATGAAGAGAGGGCTTAAGTAAATCTAAAGGTGGCACCATTAGGCTAGCAGGAGATCCACATCGACTGAAATGAAAGGTGACGTTCAGAATGAGACGTAATGGGATGAAATAAAGAAAAGGAAAACTCAGCTTAATAGCAGGAAACGCTTCCGAATGTTGAAATCCATTCGTCTGTGGAACAGTCTCTGAAGGGAAGTGTTAGAAACCTCACTGCCTGATACACTTAGATCTCAACTGGACAAAGGACTAGGGAGCCATCCTGCACTGACCAAGGGAGTGGCTTGGATGACCTAATAGGCTTTTTACATCTCCAGCACTGATGATTCTGTCTGTGGGCAGGGAGGGCTCAAACATCATCCCCGGTGAAAAATGGGTTGGGAATGGAAAACCTACCAGGGAAAATATTTTCCCAGCTCTCATCCCCTTACAGGAAGGGACTCTCAGGATTGTGGAGAGGCTAGGGAGCATTGTCTCCTCAATGCATAGCTTGAGGATCCATGGGGAATCCTGTTCCCAACTTCGCGGGTCTTGGGGCATTAATGCAGAGGACCTGACCTGATGCAGTGAGGGCCCATCCCGTCTGATGGCTTGGCTCACTCAGCCATGCGGCTACTAGTTCCCAGCCTGTACCTGCGCCACACTTCCCCGCTCATTGGGGCTGAGGGTGTGAAGTTACATTCATGCCTGCTGGAAACCTGTGGAATCATCATGAGCATATTGTGTGAAGCCGCTGTTCGCTGGACTGCACTCTCCTGCCTGATGCCAACAGCCTCAGAAATTCCGGTAGGTCCGATTACTCAGTGCTCACACGAAAAGGGTTCTCCAGGCTCTGGATGGGGAGGCCAACGTTACCTGGGTCATGCTTCTTGGTTCCCGCTGACAGTGTTGGAGACTCTTGTGCTGGAACTGTCATCTCTTGCTGCAGAGCGGATTATAAAGCTTTGGGGTGTCCCATTCCGAGCATCACCTTTCGACCGGTGTAGGGAGAAGGAGAGAAAAGAGGAGAGTAGGAGTGCACAGGCAGAGACCTCAAAGCAGTTCTTCTTTCAGTGCTACTATTCCCTCCCTGCCCCCACTCTTCCTCTCCCTCTGAAAAGAGAGAGGTGGGAAATCTATTGAACAATAGAACCTTCGGCAAACAAACCCCATCACAAACACAAAGTCAGCGCTGCCACTTAAGAATGGAGGTGATCCCATGGAGCGGAAAGCCGGGTTTGCAGACTCTTGCCTGTCAAGATCCTTCCTTTCATCCAACATGTTTAAGCCCATAAAATTCTTCCTTTCACTTCCCATATTTTATCCACAAGAGGGTGATTAAACTATCATTTCATCTCTGGTGCTTGGGTTTTTGTGAAACAAGAAGTGGGAAGCCAAGTACCAACATGGTAATTGTTTACTCTGTAGGATGCCTTACCTGAGAAGACACTACTATCCCATGCAGATTTAGTCTGGCAAGCTCTGAATTCTCATCAGACAACTGGATTGCTAATTCAATGCAGCCGCTGGAGCAATATATTTATTATGCTTTAAATAAATCTAGCTCCAACTGATATATTTTGGTCATGTAATCAGTCTAGTTTCATAAAAGTTCACATGTGCTTTACAAATGTGCCCAATATATATGATCAGATGTGTGGGAAATATATATTTTTTCCATATGGGTCATAATATAACATAAAAAGCTTGCCTCCCCCTTCCTTGCAGCCTTATGTGGGCATATATCATAACAATCAAAAATCTGATGAGAAAATGTGTAGCGTTCAGAGCTTCCAAGTAGTTTTCCAGAGACCTGTCGCTTAATGTAGCATAAATCATTAGCAACAAAGTTGTTACCTGAACACACAAAGCAAGGCACTCTGATTTCCTTGCTGCTGTAGAGAGAATAATTGCCGTTCCTGCTTGGTAAATATCTTGCAGTTGGATAATTCAAAATAGATGAACAGGAAACGTGTATGGAGCACATTAGCCAAGAAGGGGGCACATAACAGAACGTAAGTGCCACTGGCATGAACAAACAAACAAGGCCAATCAGTAAGCATGACAATATATTTCGTTAGTGCTTTTTGGCCAGGATCCCTGAGAGGCTTACAAATTAGCAACATGCTTAAGGAGACAGCTGTTTTACAACACATAGCCGTTAGTGATGGATGGAAGTAAATAATACCTTTATCAATTGAAACTACAGGAGAGATTTTAGGTATTATAGACTGATGTTGTTATGGTCTAATTTAACAGGATGCAGGGACTCACTAACACTCCTCCTCTTTGAACCCCAGTTTTACATCTCATCTAAAAAACTTCGCCGGCAGCTATAGACTGTAGTGTCCCACATGGTAGAGAACAGCTTTAATGAATAAAAAAGAGACAGACTAAAACACAGTATCACCTTACAGGTTATTCCTAAATCCTGGCCTGGATTTTGCAGTCAAAAAAGGGACAGGTGCGTTGCACACAGCACCCCCTAACTACATGCTGAGGTATTGTTGCACTTCTCAGACAAATAATGTCACTGTCTACATCACGTACGCCACTTTCTGCAGCTTTTTTGGAAGTATCCTAATAAAGTACTGACCAGGGCTCAACCTCTCCTAATTCTGAGGTCTGGTGAAGTTAGTCATTAAGCTGTGTACATAAATAATGCAAAAATAAGCTTCCATCTGATTTTTTTAGAGTTATTTGCTTGTCATTCTACGCCCATTATGTGTTTGAGTTTTACTGGCACAGATGTTGGTTCAAAGTGAATTTTAAAGCTGTAGGTGCAAATTTATTGTAGAAACCAAATTTTTAGTTCTCATGCTCAAGAATTCATGCTGAAAGTAGCTGTACATCCCTACATGTAGGGAGGAGAAATAATACTAAGTCATTTACCTGGCCAGTCAGAACTAAGCAACACAACTCAAATTTTAATTATTGGAGCTCGTGGTGGTGGAGGAGAAGAGGAGAATTAATAGTTTTTGGAACTTATTCAGGTTTTTTTGTTTTGAAATTTGAAATGTCTGAAATTTCAAAATTGGAGAAATTCTGACGAGTTCCATAGTTGGTCAAAAATTAGGGAACAAATTTCATGAATATTTTGTCAAAAAGTTTAACTCCCTGCTCTCCCCCCAATTTTGAAAGGTCGCGATCAGTAAATAAAAAAAGAAAATGTTCTCTATGATGAATATATTCAAAGAAATCATGATTTGTTGCTGGATATTCATGAGCTGAAAAAGTGGCTAAATTCATGGATTAAATTAGTCACTGTGAATTATAATAATACTTAGCACTTCTATTGTGCTTTCCATCTAAATCAAAACACGGTACGCACATTCATTACATCCTCCAACACTCCTCTGAGACCTCCAAAGTAAAGTCAGGTTCAATGACTTGCCCATGGTCACACAGGAAACCTGTGGCAGGATTGGGAATAAAATCCAGATCTCCTGACTTCTGTCCTGTGTATTAGCAACAAGGACATCCTTCCTCTCACATGTGACTACCATCTAAAAAAAAAAAAAAAACCTTTAAGGTCCTTTCTGGGCCTTTCCCATTAGAAATAAGATCCCTCTAGAACAAGTCCGGTGATACTGACACAGCATCTCTTTGTCATGTTGCTGTATCAGATTGGAAAGTACTGTGACTTGATGGCATTTTATGGATACCCACAAGGTCGTTGGCCATGATCTTCTGAAGACTATGGATGTAGCTGAAGTATCTGTCCCTCGAGTGTTGAGAGAGCAAAGTGGGTCTGATTGCTTGGATGGTTGCTCACTATACAGAGCACTACAGGAAGCCCAGTCCTTAGGGTATGGGGAAAGGACAGAGTTGCCCCCCAATTTAGCCAGCCATCTAGCTGGCTGCTGGAGTCCGTTACATTGAACTTTCATGAAGAACCTTATGGGTCTGGTAGAATGGCAACCACCAGGGCAGGACATCTCAAAAGGGAACTTCCTCGTTGTCTAATTCTATACACTCTGAATCCCAAATAACTGTAATGAGGATTTGTTGAGGCTCCAAGATGCCGAACTTGCAGGTTGATGCTAGTTCCCACAAATCCATCCCAAAGGTAGTTTGCAAAAAACGGCGTGAGTTTCCTCATTATGGACAGAAAATAAAACCCTGTATCCATATTCTATAGCAGGTCTGGACTTGTTCTGCAGGGTGCATTACTGCTCTCTCATTCATCTGCTGGTATCAGCATTGCTTTAGATTTTTCTTATTGTATTATTTTACTATGCTGTGCAATACCTCCTGGCTCACAAGACAAAACAGTGACTCATACTATATGTCTTCCGAAGTCTTACAGTTGCTAAATGACCAGATCCAGACGTACCAAAGTATTAGTGGAAGTTTCCTCATGATAGTGGCAGATGATATAGAGCTAAGTTTGCCATTGTTGTCTGTCAAAAGATGTGCCAGAATTTGCAATCATGTGACAGCTCTTTAAAGGTACAGGGTACTAATTCATAAGCAGGAAAATGTGACATTATTATTGATGTATAAACTACTCTCTCTGCTTTCTAGCTCCATCTGCTGGAAGTGAAACAAAACACTCATTTAACAAAGGCTCCACAGAAAAACAGAAGCCCTGTTTGAAAGTTCATCAAGTTGTCAGTAAACATTTGAGCAGGTTTATAGTTAAATTTTGCATGGTCAGTTTCTGTGCTAAACAAAACCCAAGGACCACTCTCTGCATGTCTGTCAATGCCTTACAGGGTGACCAGATGTCCCAATTTTATAGGGACAGTCCCGATTTTGGGGTCTTTTTCTTATATAGGTTCCTATTACCCCCCACCCCACCCCGATTTTTCACACTTGCTGTCTGGTCACCCTAATGCCATAGTAGTGCACTGGAGGCTGTCAAGGAAAATCAGAATGAGTGAAAGGTGAAACACATCTGCACTGGAGCTTGAAAACTTGATGACGCCTGCTGGTTTTATAGGCATTGGCATTTTCTGCTGCTGTATCACATTAAAGAATTGATCTTTGGGATACAGGAGGAGACACAAAACAATACTCTCGACACAGTAGGTTTGAATACTAGGTTTGAGTCTCTTGTATCCGTGGTGATGTGCAATCAGTGGTTCAGACCTTAAAAGGTCTTTCTTCTAATTTGATCATGGAATTATTTGCTTACCAAACTCTTGTCTCTACTTAATGCAAAAATCAACAATTGGGGGAAGGAGGGATTGTTTGGGGGGTTTTATTAATTTTTTTTAGTTATAAACTTTGTAGTTCTATTTTGGAGCATGCCTGTGCAGACAGGAAAATATAAAAGAGAGGACAGCCTTGCAATTAAACAAAACCTAAGCTACACATAAAGAGCATCCATAGAATTGGGTTACCTCTTCTGGGGATAAATCTTAAGGTCCTTTTCCAGGCCAGTGTGCCTGCTCCACAAAAATATCGCCAAGGAAAGAAGTGTTTGGGGAGGAAGTCTCCGTGAGGTTCCCCTCATGGCATTTTCCCCACATCAGTCTGGGGGAACAAATGGGCTCCCGTGTCTTACCCATTAAATGCCCACTGACTTCAGCAGGCATCTTGCCAGAGTAAGGAGGACTGAGTAATAACTGAGGAAGGATTTCAGGGTTTGGCCCTGCACGTTTGAATGCAAGAAACTAGTGTGAGTGACTCTGGATACTGAAAAGGGACACCCTTCTCCACCCGCCCCCACCCTCGCTGTGCAAAGAGATTTATCCTCCTTAAATGATAGGATTTTTTTTAAATCAATGCTTTCTAACTGGGGGTGACCCTCCCAGCATCAGCACATAGGATGCTATGGCAACCCGCCTAGAGTAATATCCTAGGTGATTTGCACAGGCTCCTTCTGGCGCTGCTCAGTCCTAGGGCACTGAGTCTTTCACTGTAAACATCCAATACAGTGCAGCTGTCAGCTTCCCAACACAGAGCACGCCTATATCAGCTCAGCATCAGCAGGGCCGGCTCTGGCTTTTTTGCCGCCCCAGGCAA